>NC_142692.1:50538593-50841624 GCF_029641045.1 Salvia hispanica | reverse complement strand
TTTCTCCCCAGGCTGCTTTTCTCTCTACATTGGTTGGAGTAGATGTTGCTGAAGTGGCAGCACGTGCTGCAGTAACGGCTATATCTGATGTTGGTAACTTGAAGCAACAAGGTATAAACTGCTTGTTTAAGGCTTAAAATTCATATGCATGTTCAATTCATTGATGTTTAAGTATATATGCACATTATATTGCTAAAGGATAGAGAGCATACAAGGAAAATACTCAAAGTAGTTGAAAGTAGAAGATAGTTTTATACTAACTCCAATATGATGATATAAGTGTTTGTAAGATGGTTAACAGTATTAACCATGTTATGCATAAGTAGTGTGTTTGTCTTTTTGGTTCTACGGATACATTGTAACCATCAAACAGTTTAGTGTCCCTCAAACAAAGATTGCCTTCTTCAACTGGCAAGTACAACATTACCTGTCAATCTTTGCAGATTAATATTAATCAGTGTTGCTTAACAGTATTACATTCTAATTACTAGTACTAAATAATTTAGACGTGTTAGGAATCGGTAGAGCCCATGTTGCCCCCTTGTTCTGCATTATTTAGAGTTGTTAGCATGATTGTGTGCATTTTGATACTGATTGGTATAAGAGATGACTTCACATCTCTTCTTCTCGTTCTTTCCATTGCAGAATCTGGATATGCATCTAATGGTAATACCCTGAACAATATGGAAGAATCTCTTGGTGAAGCAAAATTGCAGCTCGGGAAGGAAGAGGAGGAGCTGGAGAAGACCATATCTGGAATTGCAGCCCAGGTAGATCAAGTATTGCAACTGCTGTATATATATGCTGTGTGCTATTCATGAGTATGGTCGTCCTTCTGAACATCTGCTGGCTTCTTTCTTTCACAGACAAAGGAGATTGAGGACAAGATTTTTCAGTTTGAGGAATTTGATTTACAAATGGAGAGGAAATTGCAGCAGTTCCAACAGCTCCAGAACCTGCTGTTTGTTGATAAACTAACTATACTGTTTCATAAAAATGCAGCACCAAAAAGTGGAGACAACGCAGCAGAGCCTGTTAAGATCGATTGATTTCTCAACGTAATATCTTCTAACCCTTGTGTTGTTACATTTTAGTTGTATTACGAATTTCAGTTTATTGTAGCAGATCCATTAACTAAAATGCCTTCAACGACTACCAGACTATTGCGAACGAAAACATTAAAAACGCTTAAAACTCATACTTTCAAGTACTCTAGCATAAATGTAACCAAATACAGTATGTTAGTTGAGTTCATCAAACTACCTTCAAATCATCTTAAGCTTAGATCATCAAGCTGTTAGTTGAGCTCCTACACACATTCCTTTGTAACTAAAACCTACCTTCAAATCATCTTAAGCTTAGATCTAGTAAATCGATTCTTTTGAACTATTCTTGATTATAAAGGTTTGCCCATACAGTTGGAATAATCCCTTACCCGAGAAATATGAGTTAATTGTTAGGAGCAAGAAAAAAGTAAGCGACATAGTGTTCATCGTCTGAAAGTGACAATTTCCGATCACAACCCACTATCCATAGGCAATATAAGTTTACATTTTTGCCGTCTAAAAGCAACAACCCATCAAATAGAATATAGGTTCTTTGCACTCGTAGGCTAAGACCTCAAATAGTGGATTAATAGGTGTTACGAGATCGTGGAAATAGAAGGATTTACTTCAAACAGTAATAAAACTAAGCTAGTGTATTTTGTTAACTTACTATGTCTAGTTAATCAGATTAAGTTGTAAACTACAGTAGTTATCTAGGTTTATCACTTAATACAAAAAAAGCAAAAAGATATTATTATCGTAGCTGATATTATTACTCCCTCCGTCCCGCTTTAGCAGTCTCATTGACTTTTATGTCCTCTTTTTATAAAAATGATAAAAAATAGTTAAAGTGGAAAGATGGTAAAGTAAGAGAGACAATAATGTAGATAAGACTCTTCTCTATATTATTCTCTCTTAATTTACTATTTCTCATCTTTAACTATTTTTTTATCATTTTTACAAAAAGATGACAAAAAAGTCAATGAGACTGCTAAAGCGGGACGGATGGAGTATTAAATAGCGAATATAATTATCTTCTCTGGAGAAAGGTGCCTCACAGGTTTTGCACTAATAACTGATGAAGCAGCACGAAACATGACTTCTACCATAATGCTATAATGTCTCCAAGTCATAATGCTATAATGAGGTTAAAATAGTCATTTTAGATTGTTTTAGATTTTATTTAAATTTATGTTTTGTACATATACCATATTAACCTTATACTTATAAAATATTTATTGGTGTATTTAATGACTTGATTATGGAAAGTTATGTGGAGTATAAGATATAGTACAGATTTCGGTGGATTAATTAAATTGCTATCTACAATTCTCCATGAACTCATGTCTCCATATTTACAATTCTTTCTTGTATTCATTTTAGAGAAACCTTATACTTATAAAATATTTATTGGTGTATTTAATGACTTGATTATGGAAAGTTATGTGGAGTATAAGATATAGTACAGATTTCGGTGGATTAATTAAATTGCTATCTACAATTCTCCATGAACTCATGTCTCCATATTTACAATTCTTTCTTGTATTCATTTTAGAGAGAAGATGAGAAATAATTTAGTTTTGATTTTAATTGTCAATTTGCACAAACAAATATATAATTTCAAGGTAAAGTACGAATAGAAATATAAACAAAGCAATGAGCAAAAATATGGAAAATGGAAACAATGTGTATAATTTGGAATAAAGAGAAATACTATAAAATAACCGGAATTTATTATATTAAAACTTCAATAGTTATTTGATGCGAATAACATTTATCATTTTAATTTACTTTTAGATATCAAATTTATATGTATTTCATGATTTTGAGTAGCGATGTAGATTACACGAGGAGATACAATATTAATCATCATTAGTTCATTGAATGATACCACCAACAAATTAAGTATAAATACAATTAGTCCTTTTCATATCTTTACTAATGTTAATATTTATTTTATAATAAAATAATTTAATGCAAATAATTAGTTGTTATTGATTATTAGATGAGTAAACTTAATTCAAAAGTTAATTTTTATATTAGTTTCGAATAAAATAAAATTCTCCATCTTAAGATAAATTAATTCAAATCTTTTTATATTATGCAAATTTGAAGAAAGTTATTAATTGACTTAATTATAATTCCCCAAAGTTATTGGAAGTTACTATTAAGATAGTTAATTTGCATTGATTTGACTTTCCTTTAATAATTAAACGGTTATACTACATAACTATTTAGCTAATTTTTTTTTATTTGAAATAAAGGTATGTTTGTCCATATATAAATTATTCTTATAAAAAAAATATAAGGGCATTATGGCATGAAGACACTATGTCTCTAAATCACTACTCTATTATTAAATAGCGAATATGATTATCTTCTCTGGAGAAAGGTGCCTCACAAGTTTTGCACTAATAACTGATGTAGCAGCACGAAACATGACTTCTACCAACTACTACGATAATGTTAATTTTAAACTTATTTTTTCTTTTGAATTATAGGTACGAATCTCATCAATAGAAGTATTCAATATAAATTTAAAATTAATTATGTAGCAATAGTAATATGGAAGTTGTTGCCGTACATTAATTAGTGGTACTATATGATGGTTTTAGATCGATAGACTCTAATTATAATAGTAGGGGGTACATTAAAATGTGGTTATAATTGGTATGGTTTATGTAGCTAGATTGTATGGTTAGAATGTATTAAGAGTATTTTTCTAAAATTCGTGTCCAACATTAAATTGTAAAACAAACATAATTTCTGACATTAATTTTCTTAATATGGTTCCAATTTCAAAATTATTATGATAGTATAACAATTTTGAATTGTTAAAACTTAGAGAATATTGGGCTCCAATTGCAATTTTCGTAAGAATGATGGTGAATTTGCAGTAATTATTTTAACCTTCTGTATACGTGTAGCAAAAATAGGTAAAAGAAAATTGAAAAAGAAAAATAACAAGCCCCTCGTAATTATAAATAAATTAACATTACTGAAATTCATTTCTTCGCAAAAAATCCCTATTTTCTGTATCCGCAATCCCTAAAAATTCCCTAGCTTTGCGTTTGGATGTTCGGATGTTCCTGACTCTCAGCTGACACACAAAATTTTCATCATTTATTCGTGAGTTTTCTGATTTTTTTTTTAAATTTATTTTGGTTGATTTTATGTGCTATTATGTGTTTTTTCGTTATTACTTATTAACAGGAAAAAATGGTGAGAAATTAGGAATTTTGAAAACTATTTATCTTTTTGTCGGTTTAATTTGGAGCTCCTAGGTTGGTTTTCGGCCGATCCCTTGGAAAATTGGGTGGAAAAGGAAAACATTCAAAATTTTACTGCATAGAACATTCATCATTACTGAATCTCAGTTTTCCTTTTTTTCCAAAGCAAAATATTGGAATTCTGCGGTGTTGTTGGTGTGAATGTGCTATGCTTGAGTGCGTGAATGTGTTTGAATGGCGTCATTAAACTTAAATCAGTTAATTTGAGAGATTCTTCTTCTTCTTCAGCTGCTGAAGATCTCTGTGCAACATTTTCTTGGTAATTACTGCGTTTCTTCCGGGTTAATTTCGGAAACCCGCAAAAATGTCGGGTGGGCCTGAATCCGACCCGTTTACATTAACGCCGCATTCTGAGCCTCAGCTGGATCAGCAAATGCGCGTGCCCTACTCCGTGCCGCCGCCGTTACAGCAAGTGGGTAAGGAGGGGATGAGTGAGCAGAAACGGAGGAGGGGCCGGCCAAGGAAATATGGGACAGATGGCAGCATGGCCATGGTGATGGCTCCTGGGCCTGGGCCTGGGCCGCAGACGGAGAATTTATCTCCGGAAGTGGTTGTTGGATCGGCCAAGAAGCCAAGAGGAAGGCCCCCTGGTTCCACCAACAAGAAAAAGCAAATTGAAGCTATAGGTATTATATATTGTCTGTTTCTTACAATCAATATGGATAAGGCAGTTGGGATTCCTATTCACCTTTTATTATATTCTTATTCTGGATTTTTGTGTTTTTTTTAAATGTGGCAAGTTACTTTAGTTGTGGTTTCTCTTATCTTAGAACTGTATATTGGGAAGAAATTGCCATTTGCTGAAGCTGACCATTTTTAAATTAGTATGGAAATTACCTGGATACCCCCTTCTAAACTTGCGTTGCCGTGTGAATGGTAATGCTTATGCAAGTTAGTGTATCTTTTTCATTTTTTTTTTCTCCTTTTGTTTGCCTTTATTTGTATTTATGAGTTTCTTTTTTTTCATTCTAGGAAATATTCTCACTTTACCATGTCTTGGCTTGTCCATAACTTGTAGTTTGATTGCTGCACTACACAGTGGAGCGAGCTTCTATATATTTTAATGTTTTGTTTATTTATTTGTTACCTTTTTGCTTTTTCCCTCTTCATTTGCAGCTTCTACTTTTTCATACCATTATTATTGTGTTGTTATCTTCTTATAACTTGAAATTCTCACACAACTTCATGCTTGCAGGTTCAAACGGGATTGGATTCATACCTCATGTAATCGACGTGAGGGCTGGAGAGGTTGAGAATTTACATAAATATTTACTACCATTCTACAATTACAGAGCTCATGTCTATTTGGATCTCTTTACTCAAAAGAATATCTCGATTCCTTCCACTTAAATACCCACAACTTCATCTATTCTAATTATGGTTCCATAAAAACTCATAGTATTTCGCAGAGTTGCGGTTATGTAGCTTGATTTGTATACTATTCTGTTTTCAAAATTTGGTGCATGTGATACTGTTCTAATGGAGTCTTTTATCTCTTCTTGGTATGTCTGATTTAGGTTTTCTCTGTGAGAGGTATAGATATACATATCTTTGAATGGATGGCATTGGATGGTCGAAGGGAAATAGCACCATCATATGTTGATTAATACTTGCTACTGGGTTTCAGGATGTATCTTCGAAAGTTATGGCGTTTTCTCAAAATGGTCCAAGGGCTGTCTGTATCCTATCTGCAAATGGTGCCATATCAAATGTGACACTCAGCCAAACTTCAAAATCTGGTGGAACTGCAACTTACGAGGTTTTTCTGAACCAAATGCTTTGTGAACCCTATATGGCACACTTTTATAAGGATAATCAATTTCTAGGTTTTATTTTAATCATGAACTGCTGATCTGTATTGGGTCGGGGTTCAAATTAGAGGAGTGGCAGCTTGCATATTTTACATCCCGATAAGCTTTATTTCCTACTCAAATTGTCTGAACAGCCAAGGATCAGAAATTCTTCTTGTTGCATTCTCCTTGCCCAACTGAATATACTTGCTAATGTTATTCTTTTTGTTTATGTAGGGGCGATTTGACATCTTGTCCCTGTCGGGCTCATTTATGGTATCGGATACTGGTGGTCCCAAAAGCAGAATCGGTGGGTTAAGCACAACGTTAGCTGGACCTCAAGGAAGGGTGTTTGGTGGTTGCGTGTCTGGTGTGTTAATTGCAGCTTCCAATGTCAAGGTATATTGCTCTCTGAAATTGTGTCCTTGTCCATGAATTGAGTTTCTAAAGCATGTTGTCATTTTCTGACGGTCACTACACTCAACTAATAAAAGTCCGAACGTCTAAACACCGCTGGCTTTGGTGAGAAACCCGTAGAGCTTCGATATATTCAGTCCCATGCTATGGTTGTTTCGGCTTTAGGATGTTCTTGTATTGTATCCCGAGTTTTTACATATTCCTGATTCATGGAGATTGAGCATTGTCTGTTTGCAGTTTCAACAAGTGTGGCTGTGTTTGATTGCAGGTCATAGTCGGAAGCTTTCTAGCAGATGATCGGAAAGAGCCAAAATCAGCAAGCCATATGGAGCCTTTATCTGGTCCACCGAAAGTGAACATGGGCGTTACGATCAGCTCGCCATCACAAGGTACATTCAGCGAGTCCTCCGGTGGGGCTGCAAGCCCTCACAATCCGAGCTCCGGTGCTTGCAACAACCAACCCCATGCCATGTCTGCCATGCCTTGGAAATGATCTTGTCTGCATAGTTTATGTTTGCCATCTTATAACCGTAGCTGTGTATGTCTTGTTGAATGCTAGTATGGTATGAATGCACCCAGTAGAATTGGGTTCTTGGTTGGCTGACACGTCAGATTGGGTTGTAGCTGTTACATTAGTTACTTTCTTCTTTACCATGCTTTCGGCTAATTGTTAACCACCAACTATTTGATGCTCCCTGCTTCACATATCTCCCTCATCCCACGTTACTTGGGGTATTTCTTTTCGGCATGATATTTAAGAAAATTGTGTTCAGTGAATTAAATATAGATAAATAAAGTAGAAAAGAGAAAGAAAGAGACAATTTTAAAAACTGGATAAAATGCTTGTTTCCAGCTATACACAAAATTTCAAATCTTAAAAAGCAACCATGATACAAGTCCACAGAGGAGAGAGAGATGTTACTTTGAATGAGTTTTAGCTCTTTTCAGTAAAAAACGCAACGAAAAGAATCCCAAAACAACAGTTTGCAAAAACCAACCTGCTGCATTTTCAGGATCACATCTTCTTGCAAGTTGCCAAGCGTAGACACCCTCCCCAATATGTGCAGCAACTGCCATGGTGAAGATTGCGCGTATCACCGTCATGGAGCGTAGAAAGAAAAGGCAAATCGCTCTTATCAGGGGAACCGGCCCCAAGTCAGGCAAGCACGCAGCACAGAACATCATTGTCATTCCAGTCAAAACAGCCACCCAGGCGTATATGGTCGGACCATCTAGTGTTCTTCTTTTCCTTTCCTTCCAGTATTCGAGCGTGGCAGCCATACCCTCTTTAGGGCTAACCAGAGGCCTATAACCCAGTTCCTCCTTCGCTTTCAGGAACGAAAAGTAATGGGTCACGCCAACCTGCCAAACATAAGAACAACAATTCTTGTAGTTAACAATATGTTGTGCATACAGCTGCCTTTTAATCGGGATAGCAAAGAACTACTTATCCAATCCCAAGTAGATAAAAGAATAAATAGCAGGAAATTTACGGGTCGGGTAGAACCTTGTAGACTTCAGCAGGAAGGATAAGAGGCTGAGGAAGCCACTTCTGGCTTAGACACGGGTACAAAAGTGAGTAGAACACTGAGATAAGCTTTCCGAGAAAAAGGGCTTGGGAGACTGGCAATGTCAATTTAGGCAATTCATAGTTCAAGCCTTCAAGCAGTGGCCTGAGGAACTCAAAACTGTTGACTGGAGAACCTGTGAATAACAAGGGAAACAACTAAGACGGAAAGAAAAATATTTCTCTGAGAGGAAACATGGCCATCAATGAACTACAACTCAATGTATAGTTAGTTTCTTGACAATGCTTCAACAAATCTAATTAAAAAAATGAAATATCAATAATCAACATATGGACCAGCTTACCATCCGATATGAAGTAGGCTTGGCCGGCCGCAACAGGCCGCCCTACTCTCCCAGGAATATCATCCAAAAGACCCATGCTAGCCTGGAGCATTGCCAGAACAATGTTATCAACATAGACCCAATCCGATTTCACCTTCGTATCCCCAATTTTGAAAGGCAGAAGACCCAACTTTGCAAGTTTTATGATCCGAGGCAGGTGCCTTTCTTCACCTGGCCCATATATAGCTGCAGGACGGATTGCACAGGAGTACAACTTTCCTTTCTCTTTTCTGTGTAGACCAATTCGAAATCAACCCAACGAAAATAAGAATGGACTAGAAACTACTGTTTAATTTTTTCCTACCAGACATTGGATTATATTTTAAGGAGGCAACAGGGAAAATACATAAAAACTAACCTAAAGGGTTGACCATTGTGCTTGAGAACAAGCTGCTCGGCTATAGATTTGCTGCGGCCGTATGAGTCAACATGGTCAGCAATAGGAAAGTAAGGTAGCGCCTCGTTTCCATTTAAGATTTCCTGCCCGCCAAATACAACATTATAGGTGCTGACATAAACGAGTCTGCTCACCCCATGCTCGAGGCAAGCATCCAAGACATGGCAGGTTCCGTTAATATTGATTTCATCGACACGCCCATACTGAAGCATCTCTTTTCCGGACATTCCATATGAGGCCAGGTGAAACACACAATCTGCCCCTTGTAAAGCCTTGTCAACATCTTTTTTCTTACGCACATCCCCTGATAATTGGAGTGTATCATCACATATGAATAATACGAATACTAATATCGAGATTATGCATTTGCTTGATAAGCCAAATAATTAAAAGTGCATAACCAAATTCAATCCTGCATTTTTCATCTCATATAGCTAGAAACCCCCAATTACTCAGTGCAGCTCTATCACTAAAAACAGAGTAACATCAAACAAATGTAAAACCCTAGATTAGAATGCATCTAAATGATTAGAAACAAGTGTGCATCTACGACAATAAGGTAATAATCTTGTAGGAAAAGAAAGAAGCAGACCTTGAAGATGACGAACACCGCGATCATGGAGAGCGGCAGACCAGGGGGATTCGGGGCGAATGTCAAAGGCCCGGACTTGATAGGCACCTCTTCTGAGTAGCTCGAAGCAGAGTGCGGAGCCCACGAAGCCAAGCCCGCCGGTCACCACAAAGGTTTTGCCTTGAATCCCCTCATTCTCACTCAAATGCATCTCCAAATTCAAATCCAGCAATCTGCGATCACTCTGCGCCCCACTCTGGTTTTAAAGGCGATAATCAATAATCAATTGCTAAACAATATTTGTAATAAACAATTTCCCATGGGGTTCAATCTACATACAAGATGTTTTATACAGCAAATTACCACAAATTATATTTGTTTTTTTTTGTCAACAAATCCACGCCAACCTCACACATGCTTTTTCTCTATTCACTTCTACGGTGGAATGTATATTAAAAGTATATTTGATAAATGAGTTATCAACCTGTCAAACATGATATAAATGGATGTGATTCGTGTCACTCAACCTTATTCGAATCATGGGACAATCGAATCGTGGTCGTGGACTAATAGAATTAAAATTTAAAATCTTAATGATTATAAATATGTATTGTACGCGAGCTACCGTGTGGCTGTCATACACTTTTATATCGTGTGGCTGTCACTCTACATACGAGATGTTTTATACAAAAGGCTTTGACGACTCAATAAACATTCTCATCCATCATGTTGGCAACATGCAATTACTCGTCAAATTGATTGTACGCGAGCTACCGTGTGGCTGTCATGCACTTTTATACCGTCACAATTGGTTGCGTCCTAGGGCTGCTGGAACTACTCATGAACTAAATTGTTGTGTTTTCATGTATTGCCATATTAAATGAGTTCCTTTATATTGGATCAAGGAGTATAAGATAAATATTGGAAGATAAATGGAAAAAAGAAAAATAAGACTATTTTAAAACACTTTAACCAAATCTAAAATGGTAAAAATTAGAATAAAAATAAGAATCCAACATTGATCAGCGCCACATCGCATGACCAGATTGGCCTCATCATGCGACCTGAACCGCTTCATAGCCCACAAAAGTGACCAATGACAAGTTTGTGGCTTACCTAACTCCCTTGCAATGACTCTCCCTCGGATACAACTTAGATATGTTCCATCTTCTGGTGCGATTTTGAATAGTTTGTATTAGAAAAAATATCACATTTTATTTTTGAATACAATAAATCATTCTTTTCTCTTGAACTAAAACGGACAAATGCTTCCCCAGATAGGATTAATCATATAGCGTATTACGGAGAGTTTTTATTGTTACAAAAGAAGAAAACACGCGTCTTTAGAAGACGCGTGAGAGCATCCTGCGTCTTTGCCTCACACGCGAGAGCGTATCACGTGTCTCTTAAAGACATGACTTGCTGATGCGCCTTTACCTCTCCTATTTATTTTTTATTTTAGGGTTCTTGGATTCATTGCTCGTCATTCTTTCTTGAAAATACACAATTTGCAGCTCACTTTAGTAAGTTTTTAGTAAGAGTGTTTATTTATGTATCTACCTAATGTTGTTTTATCTACTATATTTTGCACAAATGACAGTGTTTGTGCATTTATATTGGAATGGAAAATGATCTAGCTCTTAAGTTTGAGTATTGCATATAATTTAATTCGTGCGAAAGCATTTATTATATTGAATAAGAAAATATCATATTATCAGTTAGTTTCGATGATATGTGAAAAAATTGTGCTACTACTAGATATGGATAAACCCAAAATCTATTTCTCCCACCTTTAATAGCAAATTAATTCATAAAAATCAATCTATAAAATTCTATATTCAACGAAATTCAGTATTCTAAATTCCAAATCTATATTCAAGAAAAATATACCATAATTCAATGTTCATTTGTTGATGAGAGCAGATTTATCAACAAAATTCAATCCTAAAGCTTACCCAAAATTCAACAAAATTATACACAAAATAACAATAATAATCATAATAGAACACTTAAAATACAAATCGGAGCTGATTTCTCGATCTGAAGCAGCTGTCGCGCGGAGGAGGTGGGGAGTCAACTTGTTCTGGAATACTAAGGTAGAGACGCGACGACAATTCATATGTTTAATTAAGACGCGAGATATTCTCACGTGTTAGGCAAAGATGCGGGATACTTTAATATGTTGCGTCTTGCATACGCAGTGTATTTCCCTCTTTTGTAAATTGTAATAAAAAAAACTCAATTAATCCCATTTTGGTAATTTCTCCCCTAATTTATTTTTTGGTAATTTCTCCCCTAATTTATTTCAACAAACTAAATTTGGTCATGCTTTGTTAATGTCACCGTTTAAACTTTATAATTTCCGGTGAAGAAGAAAAGAAGAAGCACAACTGCGTCTTTTTCGGCGATCATAACACCGCAGACCACATTTCTCTGCTCAAATTTACCCAACCCAGCTTTCCTTTCGAGTTATCAACAGGTAATTCTTCTTGCATTCCTTGTTCGACTAATTTTAGTGTTTTTGTCGTTTCAATTCTTGAAATCGTTCGTTTCCCCTGATTTTCATCTTACTCTAGTGAATTATTTTCTTAGTTAGGTTGTTATGTAACTTTACCCAAAGCTCAATTTTTAGTATAAAAAGAAGATATTCAATCTTGTTGCCAAGAAATGAAACTCGAAAAATGAAACATGATTAATTGCAACTTCAGACGAAAAATCTTGATTTAAGTGGGTGGGTGGTGGAATGTAGCCTTTTCATATGTTAATGGTTTATGGTAATTTTGGATGAAGCGTTTGTTCTAGTGTTAGTTGAGTTTGGCTTAGAGAATCCCAATTAGTTTGCCCAATGTTGTCGTGGTGATTGTGTGGGTGTCGTGTGACGGTGCTACCGAGCTATTTCAGCAATCGAAGATAGAGCATATTACATAGAGATTGATCTCCAACATTGATCAGATTATGCTTGCTAGACTAATTATTTTTTATCATGGTTTCAGTAAACATATCAATTCGAGCTTAAATACAGCTACATCACTATAATTCTAATTTCGTTTATAACGAGCTTGATGATTCTCTTTCAAATCATTCTCTCTCAGCTTTGTTTGAATGGGAACTTCTGTTATCCTTGAATCCCTGACCATAATAAACATATTTATAAACGGGGCCGTTGTTATTCAAATACCCTTTGCAGTCGTTATTCAAATCCAATCAGTTTACTCCAAACGAGTTGGTCGTTAAATCCTTTGTTCAGAATTAACATTGTATATAGAACCTGCTTTCTATTTCTGCCCTGAAAATGTCTCTTGTCTCCCTATATCGTTTCTTGCCATTTATTAGTTTCACTCACAATTGTTTGTTGAATCAAGTCATTCTTGGGCTAGGTGACGTGGCTGCTGGAAAAGAAGTATATCTGCAATGGATGAAAATGGTGGGATAGTGGACCTGAATAACAGCAAAGATGCAGGGGAAGAGACGCACCATTCTGATTCTATGCAATTGGTTACGTATCCAAGGACTTGCAGTTCTGCCCAGCCGTTTGCTTTGCCCCTTGTGCCTGTTCCAAAGGTGGAAGAATGGTGTTCGAATACGTCTGTTGTCTTGACTGGTACAGCTTGTAAAGGGGGGACTGGACCACCTATTGGCATCACAGACATTGGTGAGAGCAAATCTGCATATTACTTTTGTATTGCTCTACCTGGCGTCAAGAAAGATCCTGGTAAATTTCTCTTCACCTCATCACTCCGTGTCTGTGATTTACTCTTTTATGTTCTTTTGTATATTGTGTTTTTTTGTAGTTTTGGTTGGCTGTGGAAATAACTTAAGTAAATGAAGAGTATCTGTGAACGGTTTAAGCAAAGTAATGTGTTTTCCATGCTCATTTTCTGATCGAACATGTGCAGGCTGGAAGTTATGTATTTGGCTATGAGAGATTAAACTTCTCGTTCTTCATAAAGAGACTGATGTTTCGTGTCTTTACAGGAGTGAGGGAGCATCATTAGGAAAGAGAGATTTTAGTCCATTGGATTATGACTGACAAACCTATTTCATGTTAATTTCGGCCGTGCTTTAGATTCTTACTTGTAGTCTAGAGATTCTAACACACACATCTTGAAAATAACAAGATCAGTCTGTGTGGACTTGAAGCTGCAAACTGAAATCGGATATTGGTCATTGACTCAATGCACCATATCTTCCCATTACTGTGTATAATGTCATGAGAGAATGATGAACACAGGATAAATCTTCTTCTTATGTTGAAAACTTTTCATTAATTTTCGACATTGAAGTGTGTCTATGAAGCACATTCAATTAACCTTTTACACTTTTATGTTTATATGGTTTTTGTTCTCACTTGATTACGTGTATCAGGTGAATTCAGCTGTGATGTTCAAAGGGACGGAAAGGTCTGTGTTCGAGGTGTGACTTCGACTGGTGGTAAGATCGTCCAAAAATATTCCCGAGTATACGAAATGAAATTCCAGCAACAATCACCCCCTGGACCCTTCACGCTCTTCTTCAATCTGCCAGGGCCCGTCGACCCTAGGTTGTTCTCTCCCCATTTCAGATCCGATGGCATCTTCGAAGCCGTTGTTGCAAAGTACTGAGTAGAGTAGATTTCGTATATCTTAATGTAATGTATCGACTGTTCATCGACATAATCTAGGATGCTTGCTTCTATGTTGGAATGTTAATGAACATGTGTTTCTTTAGACAAATGAGTTTTTCCAGTACTATAATTTTGAACAGCATTACGTTTCCCGTATATCCTTTCTCCACGATGGCGTGGTTCAGCCCCTTGCTCGTTTGGTACCCAACAGCTGCCACTCTGAGCTCGATCCCACAAACCTGCAATGGATAGTCTCCTCCTTATAAAGGCTGCCAATGTTGGCAAACACGTAATCCACGAGGCCTGTTATAAGTTGTGTAGCACTCGATTGGCATCTGCTCCGACAGTTCGGTTAGGTTTCCCGTCACGGTCTGGTTTATGCCCTACAGTGCAGCAACTGCCTGCATTTGCAGCTCAATAATTAAGATTTACTAACAAATAACAATATGCATTAGATATGAGTTTAGATCCAAATATTGGTACCATTCGTATGCCCTTCTCTCAAAAATAAATTACTTATATATTTTTACTAATTTTTCGTCAAACTGGTTGAAATGATATCTGGTAAGGCCCAACAGTAAGCCCAGTAATACTGAAGGTCCATTCACATATAAAACAGTAGGGCCTTTAGTACTGAAAGCCCATTCACGTACAAAACAAAATATTAGTTATAGTAAGATGAAATAATAGCTAAATTCATTAATTTTAGCCAAACTATGATATTTCACATAAACATAAAAGTGACTAAAAAATCGTGGACTTTGACTAGTAGTCGATTTTCCACAAAGTTGAATGTTTATGAGGACTAAAACGATAATGTTTTGAGACATGTGAGAATGTCTATATGAGTCGGAAGTAAAAACACATGCTTTCTTGTAGATTAGTAATAGTAAGATGAAATAATAGACCCCTCGCCTCGCCATTATGACATCCTTTTACATTTATACAACTATTTCAAAGGAGTGATATTCATCTTTCTTTGTGAGAGAGTTAAGATGTAAGGACCATTTAGATCTCAAATGTAACGAAAAAGGAAAAGTACATTGTGTGTCTTTTAAGTGTAAGAGTTCATTTACAAAAAATGAATATATGTTTATCATGCTCGAATACAAATGAATACAAGGTTATTAGTTCCATGCCATATATAGATAGTGATCATAATAATTGCAACAACTACATAGTTAAAAATTGTCTCATTTGAAAAAGTTTCTCGTTACAAATTAATGAATGGCAGTTAGAGGAGACGTGTGAAGACAAGTTTTGTACAAAATGTCAACTAGGCGTATTAAATTTAGAGAAGAAAGTAGGTCCAAAATGCATTGAATGCAATGGTACGAAATCAAGCTGTGTCCCAATGCATATATACACATTTTTATAGAGAGAAAGAGCAGATAAATCAGAGGTTGATGATGATTGAATAACTAAGGTTTCGTACAACAATAATTCATGCAATAACTCCTCCAACCCTTCAAAAATAAAACAACTTAATTTACACCCATTTAATTTAGAGTAACCCTACACATATAAATAGATAAGAAGGCCATACAAGCAAATGTTTTTCTACTGTTTTTGAAAGAAAAAAAAACAGATCTGCATTGCAACTATATTTATTGGAGTTATTCAATTCCTTTACTATGAACTGTCACGTCAATGATCAGGAGAGTAAAAATCACATACTCCATATTTTAATTTCTATTCTCATGACCTAAATTACTAAACTTGTTACTCCGCGTTATTTTGAGCTGTGACTGCTTCTTATTTAGGAATTCATGTGTATTGTCTCATTTCATTTAGTAAGTACAAAACACTCTAGTCTTTAGACGCGCTACATCACTATTTTAGTATACAAACCACTACAATTTTAAAGATTGATACTTATATACTCCTAGTATATAAAAATAAACTAATTTTAATTTGTCATGTAGATTTATAGAGAAAAAAGAAAGAAATTATAAAAGAAGATAAAGACAAAAGAGAAAGAGGTGCACAATAAAGATGGCAAGAAAACGGCATAGAGAAATGTGATGTAATTGGAGGAACAATAATCGAATTTAAGTGGGCTCGAATCTCAACATACCCATCCATCAGATTCTTGATTCATCCATCACTCTCTCTAATGAATAGATATATAGAGATAGATACACCTGCGTGTTTGTGTGGTACTCCAGTACTCCCTCCGTCCCGGCTAAGATGACACATTGCTTAGCCGGCACGGGATTTTATGAATTATTGGTTAAAGTGTTTAATTGGAGAGAGAAGGTGGGTGTAAGTATTAAAGTAGAGAGATAAAGAAAGATGAATATTTTAATAGGAGTGAGAAAAAGTGGTTGAGTGTATTAATTGGAGAGAGAAGGTTACCAAAAAAGGAAATGTGTCATCTTAATTGGGACAAACTAAAAAGGAAAACGTGTCATCTCAAGCGGGACGGAGGAAGTAATTAAATTGGATGGCATTAGATTAGGCATGTTATGACACATCATACATCATGCATCATGCTTATTACAACTAATAATTTTTGTACTGTCAATGCTAGTATATCATGCAATAACCGAGCTGCTCGCTTTCTAAATAAGACTGATGCATCAGTGACCCCGACCCTCCGTCCCAAGACTCCCAGCTGCTCGCTTTCTTTTCTGGAATAATGTCTCACCTAAATTGTGTTATTAAATATTCAATTATTTTTACTTTATTCTATTATTTATTTTACTCTTTCTTTATCTTTTTTACTTTATTTATCTTTTATATTTTTTAATACAATTTCTTAATTTCCGCAAAAAGGTTTTCCTCAATTTAATTGGGATAGAGGGAGTACTACATATGTCCCCACAAGAATACTCCCTTCAGTCCCATAAAAATAACGACACTTTCTTTTTTGGTCCGTCCCATAAAATTATCTCATTTTCATTTATAGAAACTTCTCTCAAACTCATTATTCATATACATCAATTTATTTACAATTTATACCGCTATGTCCCACCATTAAACATTATTAATAATATGGGTCTCACTATCCACTTACACTGTTTAACTATCCTTCTCATCATCTCTCTTACTTTGCCAATCATGCATTACTTTCTATACCGTCCATGTCTTATTTTTTTGAGACGGAGGGAGTACATTTTTATTTATGGTTTCTTCATTGCACCAACCTAGCTACCTATCTCAAATAAACAATATACTCCCTCCATGATCAAGAGTATCGATAAGAAGTTCAACATAAATTTTAAGAAATATAAAAATACTTAAATGAAAGAAAGATAATAGTAGAATATTGTCACACCTCAACCCTTATAACGTATACACTTACTATAAATAAATTCAAATTTTAAAACAAATAACCACATTGTGACTACATAAAATCCACATATTTTATCAGGTGCATATTTCAAAACATTCTAAAAAGCAGTGGGACCCTCTCACCACTCTATATACTATAAATTTATCTACATGCAAAAATGATGAGGAAGAGAAGGTTGACAAAATGCGTCAGCCGCCGACCCTGATAACATGTGCAATTCCTACGACTCATCTCAACCAAATACTTCACATACTTCACTCATATCTTATTCCTGGAAAATATTAGTAGTTTATATGAGCCACAACTTAGTGTATATAAATTTCACCTTTAATTCCACAGCCCAAACAATCAATTACTCCCTCCGTCCCAGAGAAGTTGGCATACTTTGAAAATGGCACGGGATTTTAGGAGGTTTTGTTTTGTGTGTTAAATGGAGAGAGAAAATATAATTTTTATATTCATGTGAGAGAGAACTTTTTCCAAAAATGGAAATGTGACATCTTTTGTGGGACAAACTAAAAAGGAAAGTGTGCCAACTTCTCTGGGACGGAGGGAGTATATTCTTAAACCAATATATATAACAATTATCAACAAATATTAAAATAATTCCATATAAATATGCATATGCCACTCTGTTCACTTTATTATTCTGTGACAGTTCAAGCCTAGTGTCTATCCGGAATTTCCATTATATATGACCCGAAAGTCCCTTTTCATTATTTGACCTTTCCACGAAGGCCCCTCTTTACATTTTGACCTTTCCACGAAGGCCCCTCTTTATATATTTTCTTTGACCCGTAGAACCAGAGCAAGACTGTCACATATCCTCTTTAATCCAACGATTCAAGATATTCTAATGTCATATAAAAACATATTCATTGCACCACTCACATATTCATTGCACACCAATCACATATCCATATCACATTTCACAAATTAATTCCAAATAACGCTACTATATCAAATTCATATCATATAATCCAAATATTCACTCAACTCTAACACGTAGCAATCAATCACATAAAATATGTAAAATTAAAAGTGTGATTTATACACACCTTTAAATAAATTCCCAAATCTGCTTTGCGATCTACGATTCATATTTCTTTCTTCTAATTCTTTTCTCTCGTCTTCCTCTACTAACTATTTATCATTCTATTCCACTTTTATTTCTTTTATTTTTTTTCAGTTTATAATTGAGTCTAAGTATGTAATACATATAAGCAAGCAAAGGCGGTTACAAAATAATAACTTATAGTTACTTATTAAAATAAATAGTAACATGCATACTATATATTCCCTCCGTCCCACTTTAGCAGTCCCACTGACTTTTCTGCCCTCTTTTTGTAAAAATGATAAAAAATAGTTAAAGTGGATAAATGATAAAGTAAGAAAGACAATAATGTAGATAAGACTCTTCTCTATATTATTCTCTTTCTTAATTTACCATTTCTCCTCTTTATCTATTTTTTATCATTTTTACAAAAAGATGGCAGAAAAGTCAATGGGACTGCTAAAGCGGGACAAAGGGAATAGTTTATTATTTTAACATTTGTCCTATGAGATCAGTGGCTATAACAATTAAACACCACGTACATACTAACACATTTGTATTTTCAAAAGGATGCTACTGCTATTATTTATTTATAATAATTTAGGATAGGGGAGTGTTATATTGCTAATTCAATACCTAATTGCTAACTACAATTAAATAATAGTCATTAGATATTCAAATTAAGGGCCTAGATCATTAACCAAGAAATATCAATACGATCAATAAAAAACGTCAATAAAGCCATATGATTAATTCCATAAAATATCAATAGGGGTATTAATGTCAATTAACTACATGTTTAGTTATAACTAACTTTTAAAAGAAATCTCATTTAAATTCATATAACATATATCAAATTAAAAATAATTTTATAAGGATTCCAACGATATCATATATGCATATGTTCCAACGTCAAAATTTGAAAAAAAATTCGAGAATTTTTCAACTTTTTCGTAAAGCAGAAATGTCAACATACTATATAAAATATGTCAATATAATACATGTAGAATGTCAATATAAGCAATGGGTTAACATTCTTAAAGCATCGTGTTGACATTCTCAAAGCATTGTGTTGATTTTTTCGAAACACTATATTGACATTTTCATCTAAAACCCTAATTTGGCGTTTTTTTTAATCATTTTTTATTTTATTAATAAAAATGAAAATTACACTTGGCAAATTGTAGACCACACATTTTCTAAAATCCTATGGCCTTAAATTAGTTGTAGTTAGCAATTAAATGATGAGTTAGCAATTGATCACTCCTCAATTGGGATAACTATCATTTCCTTTGTTAATATATACTATATATGTATATACACGTACATAACTACTAGTACTATATAGACTACACATGCACACATATTTACGTAACTATTATATATATGTATACTAATTTATAGAGTCTCATTATCCACAAATTCACTCTTAAAGATCGAACCATCGAACCCTATCAAATTAGGGCTTTTAGATCTAGTTTTTTATGGATAAGATACAGAAATTTATAAATTATTTTCGCCTTCATCACGAGCCTATTTTAATTCATCCGAAGGTAAATAAGTCATACTAACATGTTACGAAGATTTAACTTCGTTCCAGAATATATTACTTCATTCTAGTAGGTTTTTACTTCATTCCAGTAGGTTTTTACTTCATTCCAGTACGTAAATGTGGTTTCGCCGTCGCGTGCAGTTCTTTCTCTCTACAATATCTATCACCAACGCCATGACGCTAATATGGTTTAATAAACACATGGAATAATGTAATAAATTATTGGAATGAAGTATGTGTAGAAGCATTTGAAGTCCTACGGGAATGAAGTAAAAATCTTATCTAATGAAGTAATAACGTTTCTAAATGAAGTAATAAACTCACTTGAATAAATTGCATTTTTAAATGTTAATCAAGCAAAAACCCACGTCAATGAATTTGAATGAAGCATATGTTGAATCATTTCAAAATCTATTGGAAGCAAGTAAAAACATGTTGTAGTTTCAAGGTATTACGTACATAATGAAGTAATAAACCTATATAATGAAGTAAAATGAGCTAGTAATGAAGCAGAAAAAATTTTCACAGCAGCACATCTCATCAAAAAAAACTAGATCTAATGGCCCAGATTTGGTCTCTAGTTCGGTCTTTAAAATTGGTTCGACATTGATCACAACTCCTAATTTATATTATAAAATTATATATATATATATATATACCTCCATTTTAATAGTTTTCGTAAATTAATATTACTTAACACTATAGTATAAAAATAACAATATAATATGCAATGACAATAAAATATGCTAATATGCAAAATAATGCAGGTGTCGGGTTAGGGATGTCACAAATATTGTATAAATTTTATTTTTATATATTAATTTTATACTAATAAAATGTTAGTGTACTTATTTAATATAATGTGATGCATAGATATTATTTTATAATAAAAGTGAATTAGAACTCATAATCGGAGATAAATGGAAATGACTAATTTTTACTTTTAATCACGAACGGATGGAGTTCATGCTTCTAAATACTCATTTTTCATTTTCATTCGTTTAATAAAAATAGTAAACTTCTAAATACTGTTAAAAGTTTTTTTCTAATAAATTAGATTTATTTTTCACTAGCAATACATTCAGTACTTAAATCACTTTTTTATGTATTTGTTTTCTACTTTACCAATTAAGTATTAAAATTTGTAATATTTTTTCAAAGTATTTATTCGTAGGGCATTCAGCAATGCAGCCGCGCGCGCCTAAGGTGGCCGTCCAGCGCGGCTGCACCGTAGCTCCTCTCTCCAGACAGCCGTGGGGGGTTTTGCCCCATTCTTGGCTGAATCACCTGCGGTTGTTCAAAATTTATCTTCTGTTTTCTATTTTTGTTTTACTTTTCAAATTTTATCTTTTTTTTCACACCCAAACCATTACTCCAATTTGGATACATTAATGTTTTGATTGTACTCGTGCTACCAGTGCTTACTTCTTTCATCCCATAAAAGATTATATCGTTGGACAATGACACGAGATTTTAGGAGATACTCTCTTCTTCCGCGAATAGGATTTTCGTTTTTCCATTTTAGTCCGTCCGCGAATAAGAGTCCCGATTCACTTTTACCATAAATGATACTAATAGGGTCGCACCTTCATCTAACTCATTCCACTCACATTTCATTTAAAACTAATATATACAAGTGAGACCCTTATTGCATAAACTTTTTTTTCACCCACTTTTCTTAACATTTCTTAAAATCTGTGCCACCAAGGAATGAGCCTTCTAATGACGGACGGAGGGAGTATTATTTGTGTGTTAAGTTGAGAGAGAAAACAATATATTTATATTAATGTGATAGAACTTCTTTTAAAAAAAGAAAATGTGACATCTTTTGTGGGACAAACTAAAAAGGAAAGTGTAACATTTATTATGGGACGGAGGGGACGGAGGGAGTACTTTTTACTACCACCCCTAGTATCTCAGGCCATCCGCATCCATGTCTCTTAACCGTCTCATCCCTTCACTATTCATGGGCCACATTGTACTTTTCATCATATCTCTTAACTTAGAGACAACACCTGCATCCCTCCATCTCTTGATCATCTCATCCCTTAACTATTCATTCAATTTCATTTTTTATTTTTATTTCCAACAAATTTAATTAATAAAAACACATATTATTAAATAAAAGAAAATTACAATTTAAAATCTTAAAATAAAAACATAATTAAAATCTTTAGAAAAACATAATTTAAAAAATGGATCCATGAATGTATTAAATTTGGGAGAAAATTAAAATGTTTTGAGATGGAGAATATAGAGTGTTTGAGTGAGAATAGAGAGTTTTTTTTATGATGGATAATTTGTGGGAATGATTTGATATTTATAGAAGTGATTGCGGCACAAAAAATAGAAAAAAAAAATTAGAATTTGAAAAAAAATGGCTATAAACGGCTAGTAATTTTTGGGATTTTTTTATAAAATTTTCGATTTTTATTTTAATTTAAAAAAAATAATAAAAAAACATTTTCAAAGGATATAAACGACGCTCACTCGGGGGCCAGCGAGTTGGCGTCACGGACGAACGGGAGCTCGCCAGCTTGCTCTCCGCGGCGAGCTACGCGATGAGACGGGACGAGATGGGAGGCTTGCATCGCTATCTAGATGCGGTCTCGTCTCTCCAAGATGAGATCGAGCCTGCATCGAGATGGGGTGCATATGCTCTCATTTTTGTTTGTTTAACTTTTTAGAATAATTTCTACACTTAAAATATGAAAGTAGGTGCGGGTTACTAATACGTACGTGTGCACATATATAGGTAGGCTGCCACACCATGCTGCTCTGCTACTGCCACTAGATTCTCACTGTTGCTATCTTTTACTTGCATAACTCACCCTCTTCGTTATAATTTCATTTTTCTCTTTAAAGAGCTTTCACGCTATTTACTGAAAATACTCGACCTCATCCTTAAATGCTTCCATAATTCCATTACTAAAATTTTGGGTATAGGCCATAGGCGACTTCTTTTTTCTTTTTAAGCTTGTTGTGGTGAATTGATTAAGTTTGTTATGACAATTATATCAAAAGTGTTTATATTTTTATTTATTTGGCTACTTTTTTTTTTGTTATTGACGACCAAGTTACTCCTTCCGTCCTCGATTAATTGTCACTCTTGTCCATTTTGGTCCGTCCCTCAAGAATTGGCACACTTCATTTTTACCATAAATGATAAGTAGGTCTCACATTCCACTAACTCACTCCACTCACATTTTATTATAAAACCAATCTAAAAAAGTGGGTCTCACATTCCACTAACTTTTTCAACCAACTTTTCTTTACATTTTTTAAAACTCGTGCCCAGTTAAAGAGTGACAATTAATCGGGGATGTGGGGAGTAACATTGTACACATATTCGATCTCCATTGATTTGAACATTAAATAAGGTGAAGAAAAAATAATTCTAGTAACTTCACATCTCCCGTAATTAGTGCTTTCTCAAGGTTTATATTAGAGAAAAGGGAAAATTTCATAAAATTGATCAAACATTAGATCGAATTGTCCAACATTATCTTTCACATTTAATATTGTCATGAAATAACTTTTTGTTTTTGAAGGTGTAATTCCTAGTGAGTTTTTTCATGAAAATGCTATAGAAGTTGAGAGGCTTAGTAGAGTTTGATGAGTTCTTGATTTGATTTGTCACAAAATTGGGATCAAATATGTTTGCACACTCAACGTACAAGAATTTTACTGTATTTCTTTTACCTCCCAACTCGATTTGTAGCTGGAATATACTTGTATATTTGTTGTGCAATGAAATTTCACCACCTATCAACCTAGCTATCCTGAACACTACGAATAGTGAAATAAATAGAGTAAAAACAGTATATTCTTCTTACCATGCTTTAATTTCTTTACTGTTGTAACTAAGTAATTGTGATTAGGATTCAATCATGCAAGTAACTTTTGTATGACTGTTTTCACTAAGTAATAAGTTGTGATTAGGATTCTATCATGCAAGTAACTATATATGTCCCAAAATATTTTCAAGTCAAACAAGAGAAGTAGTGACGCTGAAACTGCCATATTTGAATCTAACAAAATTATACCTTAATGCAACCATAACCGGCTTGACGAGTTATTAGAGGGTTTTGGTTTTGAACTGGTAATCAATAATCCTAGTTCGAGTTTAAAACATGATTGTTTTATCTATTTTAGCCTATTCCAGCTCTCGCTCGATACTTTTCTATTTTTCCCTTTTTCAATTAAATATAATGAACATGATAATATAAAAATGAAACACGAAAATTAAATGTATAACGCTTAGTAATGAGTAAGAGAAAGAAAGCTTACTTTGATATTAATTTACTTATAGAAAATTTATAAATTTCAAAGTTAAGTAAAAAACTAAATCATAACCTAAATAACTATAAGGCGTGTTCGCTTTTCTATATTTCATTTGAAACAACATGGGTTCTCGTACAACGGTCACCACTGATACAATCCTCATCAATTGATCGATGAATCACGAGGAATCATCTCTTAACACAGCATATGACTTGATAGAACTGGACATATGATCGAATAAATCAGATAAATGTTCACCTAACTTAAATGAATTCAAGAACGTGGATTGGTAGAATGACACCATAAATGAATATGATTATTCGTTTCATAATTTGGATACATTTCTCAATTGACTGAATATTCGAAAGTGAACCTAAGAGCAAAACTCTAATCCGTAGAAGGAAGTCATTTATATAAGAAAAGAATACTATTTTATACTCCCTCCGTTTTTTAAAAATAGCAACTCTTTCCATTTTAGTTTGTTCCTTAAAAATAGCACTTTCAAACTTTTTATTTTAAGAAATCTTTACACCCCTATACATCAATTTATTTATCATTTATACCACTAATAAAGTGGACTCCATAATCAACTGACATTAATTCCATTTTTTTTCTCTCCCTCTCTTACTTTACTAAATTGTTCATTAAAAACCGTGTCGTTTCAAATGTTTCTATTTTTAAAAAATGGAGAGAGTAGGATATGCAACGACTCATCGGAAGTGCATATGGGTGTGTGCCTTATTTACCTATGGGTTGAAAAAAATGGCAAATTACACTATCAGTATTTATGAAAAATAAATTAAAAAAGAGGAAAGCAAAGAAGAAAGGAGTGTGACTGGGAAATGGAAAACTTATATAAAACCGTTAGGTGATTAGAAAGTGTGTCTATTGTCAAGAAGATAAATGTGTGTTTTAGGCATCAGCACAGCACACAATGCATACGAAACCTACAAATTGATGCAAAAGTTTCATTGACTCATAAATTTAAGGATACAGTTTCATCAAAATCTAAGGATCTATTAGCCATTTTTTTGGGTGTTGAGTTTCACAACAAATACCCTACCTTTTTAGGAGGGCCCGAGGGCCCTAACTCTCTTTTCCTGGCTCTACTTATTACCAAACATGAAACTAAATTATTCCGGTAATTTGGAGTAAAAATTTATGCATTAAATAGAAAAATTATGTTAAAGTGGTTATTTATTCCCGTCTCGATAGACCTATTAAGGTAACTTAAGTTTAGAGAGATAGAAAATGACCACCATTACGGGAAGAATCGAGATCTCAACTGATTGTCGTTATTTATTAACATCCTTAAAGATTTTGACTCACTTGTGGTTCGGCATGTGCATAGAGAAGTAATATTTTAACAAATTTTTTGTCACATTTTGCTAATAGCTTTTCTAGAAAAGTTCATGTTTTGTAGTTGGTTTATCCATGATAATATAAGTGTTTCTTATATTCTTATATTCGCTAGTTTGTGTTAGTTTTCAGGTTTTGTATGCTCTTCTTTGCCAAAAATAAATAAATGAAAATGACTGGCCATATTCAATTTTATCCAAAAATACTAGTACTAAAATCGCCTAGTACTCTCTTCGTCCCATTGAAGATGATTGATTCACTTTCCTTTTTGGTTTGTCCTAATCAAAATGACTTATTACTAAATTTAGAAACACATTTATCTATTTTTTATTTACTCTCTGTTACTTTATTCTCTCCATTTTCATTTAAAGCACAAAATAAAATTGGCTAAATGTAACTTTTAATTTGAAGTGTCTGAATTGACTAGTTTGTAGTACTATTTTGCAATAGGGAATAGGGAAGCAGTATGAATCTGAGAGCCTAATTCTTTGTATACGCACGCATAAATCTGTGCAACCAATTGCCATTGCATTTACTCCATCTCTCCAACCCCAACCCCTCTCTCTCTCTCCTCTTGATTATTATTTTGCCTGTTTCGGAACCCTTCTCAGGTGGCTTTTACAGGTCCTCTGCAGATCAGCCTTTATGACGCCCCCTCCCCAAATCTATTCCATTTCCCTTCGGATTCAGTGCTTCAATTCTGAATTACTCTTACTCCTATATAAATAATCTCTATTTATACATCCACCATAACTATCAAGTTCTTGTGCATGTTTTTAGCATATTCAATTTTGAAATCAAAATATATATGATGATGTTGGGAGTGGAAGAGATTCTGTGTGAGGTTGAGAGAGATGATGAGCAAGGCAGCCTCCCTCCTGGCTTCAGATTCCACCCCACCGATGAAGAGCTCATCACCTTCTACTTAGCTTCCAAGGTCTTCAACGGCAGCTTCTGCGGCGTCCACATCGCTGAAGTCGACCTCAACCGATGCGAGCCGTGGGAGCTTCCTGGTACTTTACTACATATTCATCTCCCAAATTGATTAATTAATTAAACCCTAATCCCCATATATATGTGTGTGTTGTGCAGATGCGGCGAAAATGGGGGAGAGGGAGTGGTATTTCTTCAGCTTGAGAGACCGGAAGTACCCGAGCGGGCTGCGAACAAACCGGGCGACCGGCGCTGGCTATTGGAAGGCAACGGGGAAAGATAGGGAGGTGGTGAGCGGTGCGAATGGGGGCCTTCTTGGGATGAAGAAAACCCTAGTTTTTTACAAAGGCAGAGCCCCCCGAGGGGAGAAGACCAAGTGGGTCATGCACGAGTACCGCCTCGACGGCGACTTCTCCTGCCGCCACACCGCCAAGGTATTAAACTTTTTTAGCCTACCTAGGGTTGACTTGTTTTATTCTTAGGAAATAGTTTTTGATTTTGATTTTGGATAGGATGAGTGGGTGATATGCAGAATTTTCCACAAGGCAGCTGAGAAGAAGAGCTTGGTGCAAGGCCAGAGCTACTTAATGAGAGGGTACAACCCAGCTACTTCATTGCCTCCATTGCTAGAGCCACCACCAACACTTGACCATCATCATCAATTTCTCTATCACACTGTTCAAGAGCAATCGGAGCTCAAAGCCCTAATCAACCAAGACTTGAGTTTGAAGGAGCTAAGCATGGCCATTGCCATACAGTGCAAGAAAGAGTCTGATATACGGAGCCATTTGCAGTTGCAGTATGTGTGTGGTGGTGATGGGAGTGGAAACAGCAAATATGAATATCCATTTGTTTTTGGGGGAAATCTGGCAATCCCATCAGCAACAGCAACAGTGGATACAGCTGTTCATCATGTGATGTCAAATGAGCCGGCTTTTAGATGGTGGTAGAGATTCAAATCCATCAATGTCACTGGAGAGATTATTCTTGCCTCTCTTTAATTGTGGAATACTGAGTATAAAATATGTTATCTACACATTCTGGATATATGTGTATCTCTATCTGCAGATTGTGTGTCATGAATATTGTAAGCATGTAGCAGCAGTAGCATTAATGATGGGGACTATGGAATGACTAGTACTGTATCTTGCTGTTTTTGTACCATTTTTTTGTTTATGCAACATAAAGATTTGCAATTTACTACTACTACTGCTAGTATATAACCAAAATCTTTGATTTCTGGCACTAAAAAGATATAAGTGTAGATTTTATTGCACAAGTTGTTTATGGTGTTTCGTCAAAAAATTAAATAAAAATTAAAAAGTGATGGGGATTAGGGGATGTGATGTGATGGCAAGATGTGATTTATGGAGGGGTTAGGTTTTGCTTGGCTATGGCGCGATTGCATTGTCAGTAGCACATGGCGATGATTAGTGATGGTAATATCCCTTGAGTAGGAATAGTCCCTCTATCGGTGTCAACCAAGATGAGTCTAAAATTTTGAGCACAATGATTAAGAAATCTGTTGAAAAGTAGAAGAGTGGAATAATGTCAGAAAAGTAAAAATAGAGTAAAATATGTGATGAGGTAAAGTAAGATTGATTAAATGTTTTATTTTTTATCGAAAAAAAAAAAATGATTCAACTTAGTTAGGGTGATTGAATGGTTCAACTTAATCTGAAATACCATAATATTCGATGTGGGTATCCGCAAACCCAAAATTATTATGTTACAAATTTATTTTATTTAAATAAACTATACCGTGATGAGTGTAAGAGTTATTAAAATTATCATAATACTAATTGACTATTGTTCAAAGTTTAAACTTTAGTTTTAGTGCTTTAAGTTTTTCATTATTATGATACTACGATGATATATACTACCTCCGTCCATAAAAATTTGTCCCACTTTGACCCGGCACAAGTTTTAAGAAATGTAATGAAAAATGAGTTGAAAAAGTTAGTAGATTGTGAGTCCTACTTTTATATATTAGTTTTATAATAAAATGTGAGTAGTAATGAGTTATTGGAATATGAGATCTACTACTAGAAATGGTAATAGAGACGTGGGACAAATTTTGGGGGACAGACGGAAATGGAAAAATGAGACAAATTTTGGTGGACGAAGGTAGTAGTATTTATTAATAGACATTAACCACTACTTGTTTCAAAACAAAGAAACTTTTGGGGTGTAGGGCGCCGAACCGGGGTGGGCTAATGAAACTTAGAGTTGAAGAGTGAGGCACGAAAACATTGCTAAAACTAAAAGTAATTAAATATTTTACAATACGGGCTTATAGCAAAAAATATTTATAACTATAAACACTACTCTATTATCGGATATTAATCGAGTACTATTCGGGTACCCAAATATACCTATCCATCTATGTACCCCAATAAATCCTTACACCAATTACCCGAACCTATAATTTTGGGTTTCAGGTACCCAAAACCCGTTGAGTATCGGGTCGGGATGGAGTATATCTAGTTCAACAATTTTTATTTTTTTTAATTATCAATCAATTTATAAAATTAAAATACATAATATACTAAATAACATAATGACTTAATTGAAATTCGTAAAAAAATTTACATTAATTATAATTTCTAAAATTGAAAAATTAAGACAAACGTCAAAGAGGGTGAATCTCCAAATTTGGATTTAAAAAAACTACCACTATAAAAGAATACTATCCTCGATCTCAATTATATATGGAGTATAAATATAGTAGAATTAGAAATGAATTGAAAACCATACGCATATAAAATATTTTGGCATTACACTTATCCGGCGACTGGAATAAAAACTTTTTAGAAATACATTCTCCTTCTATCTTCACCACTTTCCTCTCACTCATTTCGACAAACACAAAGAAGTAGCTGTGAGCCATGACTTCTTCCCCCTCTCTCAAGCCATCCTCTCCCGCCCCCAGTGGCGGAGCCAGACTTTTAACGATTGGGGTCCAAACAACTACTCCCTCCATCTATATAAAAAATAGTCACATTTATGGACGACACAAGTTTTAATGAGAAACTGATAAAGTAAGACAAAGAATGTATAAAAATGTGGATAAAGTAAGAGAGACGAGAGAAAAAGAAGTAAAGTATATGAAGGAAAATTTTCCATTTTCATAAATGGAACTATGTTTTGTGGACATTCTAAAATGAGACTTTTTTCGTTAATGGAGGGATTATTAAAATTTATTGAATATGTTCAGTGTTTGGAAACAAATCGAACAAAGCCTTAGAAAAAGTTGTGCATGAGAAATAGATAATAAGAAAAATATGAATATATATTTTAGGGCATAGCATTGATATTAATTTTACTAATGTTATACAATATTATATATTTACATATTTATAGAATTATTTTTATTCTTAAATTATAAATATCATTCTTTATGAATAAAAGTTTAAATCGTTTATGAGAGAATTACTAGAGTGAAAATCAATAAAAATAATAATGTGAGAAAATCAATAAATACTCTACTAATTGAATATGATAGAATCAACTAAAATTTCTACCCTAAACACCCTAAATAGTACACCCTCGGTTAACAGGATTTGAACTTTGTATCTCGCCAATGAAAGGCTGAAATTCACGCCAACTGCGCTATCTGCTGATATCATTAATGGCGCATACATATTTAATACTACCTCTGTCCCTGAAAATTTGATACACTTTACTATTTCGGTCCGTCCCTGAAAATTTGATACACTTTACTTTTACCATTTTTGGTAGTGGACCCCATATTCCACTAACACATTCCTACTCACATTTTATTATAAAACTAATACTTCAAAAGTAGGACCCACATCCCACCAACTTTTTCAACTCACTTTCCATTACATTTCCTAAAACCCGTGTCGGGTCAAAGTGTAGCAAATTTTGGGGGACGGAGGTAGTATATAGTAAACATTCAATCGGCTGGGGGGCTGGCCCCACTGTGGCTCTGCCACTGCCCGCCCCTCTACCCCCCAGCGGTCCAATTTATCTCCCTGAACCCAGTCTGATACGAACCCCCCTACTTCAGACCAACCAACACATGCAGAGGACATAGATGACGAATGCTACAGAGATGAAGCTCTCACTGCTCCAACATTGGAGGTTTCCTCTCGACGCATAAGAAGACCCCCAGTCTGTTTCAAAGATTATGTTGATTGTTAGTTTGTTAGTTATTTTGGTTATTTCATATAATGTAATAGTGTAAGGAGTCGAGCATAGTATAAGCTCTATCTCGGGTTTTCTTTGTGGTTCTTTCCCGAGTGATAGGAGGTTGAATCGCCCTAGGGTCCTAGATATAAAAAAAGGAGAACTTGTCAACGTATCTATAATGAATGATAAGTTTACTCCAAATTTGCTGTCTTCTCACTTTTAAACCAGTTACATATCCGCTGCTTGACGGAGTAGAACTCCGCACGCAGATTCTATTCGATCATCCAGTTTTCTCGCCGTTGATTGCATTGCCGATACGATCATCATCGTATCATCTGGTGCCTTCATTGTCGTTCTCATGGCAACATATCCGAACAACATCCCCATTCCTAATCCAGAACATTCTGAACCAGCGTCGAATGCAGATTTCCAACAGGACCATCAAGGTCCAACGTTGGCAATTCCCAGCCCGGGAGGAGTTCCGTCCGTTCAGTTGGATTAGATTATGTCCACGATTGCCAATTTGGAGTCTTGTTTGACTTCTATTGATCGTCAGCTAGCTGATTACCGGACTCTGCCGCGTTTGGATCATGATTCGCCTTACGCTTTGCCTATTCCGGCGATTCGCAAAAATCAACTGACCCACGACCGTTTCACACGATGGTTTATACACATAATCCACAAATTCAACCGTTTCATAACCCCCTCAATCACCACAATTTCCACTTCCCAGAGGTTACTCCTAATAACCGTCAACCACAACCAACTGCCCTGCCTCAACAACCGTCATCTTCTTCCATGATTCCACCTTGGTTTGCAACTGATCCAGGAGATCCCTCTCGTTCTAATATGGGAAATTTTTAGCACTCTCAGTATTTGCCTCAGCAACACAGTATGTACTTGCCCATGAATCGTCTGTATTTTCAGACCATTGCTCCGTAAATTAGTTATTGTATTTTTTGATGATATTCTGGTTTACAGTCCCACTTTGGAAACTCATTGTACACACTTGGAACAAGTCCTATCGACTTTGGCGGCTAATCTTTTCTTTGTGAAGCTATCCAAGTGCACTTTCTGCAGTTCCACAGTGGATTACTTGGGTCACTTGATCACAGATGGGCGTCTTAAGGCTGATCCTGCAAATATTGAAGCCATGGTAGCATGGCCAACACCTACCACAGTCAAATAGTTGCGTGGTTTCTTGGGTTTGACGGGCTATTACCGTCGTTTCGTTGCTCATTATGCCATAATAGCGGCCCCTCTCACTGATTTGCTCAAGAAGGATTCGTTTGTTTGGTCCTCGCAGGCAAATGACAGTTTTGAAGCTCTTAAGTCTGCAATGATGTCTGCACCAGTCCTTCATCTGCCGAATTTTGAGCGAACATTTTATATAGAAACCGACGCTTCAGATTTTGGTATTGGCGCGGTCTTATTGCAAGATGGTCATCCCTTGTCTTATTTCAGCAAGATGTTGGGTCCACGGCGTCGTATTGCATCCACTTATCACAAAGAACTCTATGCCATTGTTGAAGCGGTTCAGAAGTGGAGACAATATTTATTGGGACGTGAGTTTGTTATTCGCAGTGATGAAAAGAGTTTCAAGGATCTGCTTCAACAAGTTATTCAAACACCGGATCAACATCTTTATGTGCGGAAATTAATGGGCTACAAATTTCGAATAGAGTATAAGGCTGGTACTTCGAATCGGGTTGCTGATGCCCTCTCGCGTCGAGATCCGGACGCTGAACAGACTACTGCTTTGCTGACTCTCGCGGCACAACCTGTGCCTGATCTGCTTTTTGCCTTGCGAACAGAAACGCCATCTTCGGATTACTTGACAAATATTCGAACTGCTGTTGAGAATTGGTACTGCTCCTGCTCACATATCTTACTGTGATGGTTTACTATATTATAAACGTAGAGTTTACGTTGATCCTGCCTCCCCTAGTCGCGCTCGGTTGCTGTTTGAACACCACAGTACTCCTGCAGCCGGCCATCCCGGGGTAGATCGTACTTTTCGTCGCCTTTCCATGGGTTTCTTTTGGCCTAAGATGCGTAAGGAAGTTCGACAGTTTGTTGCTTCATGTGTTGACTGTCAAACGACAAAGTATTCTACTCAACGTCCAGCAGGCTTGCTCCAACCTTTGCCTATTCCATCGCAGGTTTGGGATTACGTTTCGATGGATTTTATCATAGGTCTGCCACCATCCAGAGGATACACAGTTATAATGGTTGTTGTTGACCGACTATCCAAGTATGCACATTTTGCTGCATTACCGATGAAATTTGATGCTTTGAGAGTCGCTCGATTGTTTATTGAAATTGTGGTTAAACATCACGGTTTCCCTAAAACTCTTGTGTCGGACAGGGACCCCATTTTTCTAAGTGCGACATGGGAACATATGTTGCGTTTGAGTGGTACTAAGTTGCATTTTTCGACCGCGTATCATCCTCAATCTGACGGTCAGACGGAGGTTCGCTATAGAGGTCTGGAGCAATATTTGCATGCTTTTGTGGCGGATAAACCTTCAAGATGGATAAATTTCCTTCCTTGGGCTGAACTTGCACTTAATTGCTTACACCAGGCCTTGGCACCTCTCCATTCCACGCTCTATATGGCAGGGAGCCACCTTTATTGGTTGCCACACCCCCTTCGCATTCTACTCCTCCGGCAGTAGCTGACCTTATCCGCCAAAGAGGTGCTTTACTGGTAAAATTGAGAGCGAATTTACAGCTGGCTCAACAACAGATACGGGACACAGCAAACAAGCATCGTCGTGATGTTCAATTTTCAGTTGGTGACATGGTTCTTCTCAGACTTCAGCAATATCATCAACACTCTGTCGCCCGACCACAGTATGCAAAATTGGCTCGACGTTTCTACGGCTCTTTAAGATCATTGAGCGTATAGGGCCCGTCACCTGTCGCTTGTCATTACCGCAGGAATGTCGCGTGCACAATGTCTTTCATGTTAGTCTTTTGCAACCTTTTATTGCAGGGTCTGTTATGCCCGCTGAAGTTCCATTACCGGAGGAATTCTTCATGTCTCAACCGGTTGCTAAGCCGCTTCGTTTACTGGACCGTCGTGTGGTGATGCAAGATGGCAAGCCAGTGGAACAGGGTCTGTTCGAGTGGGCTGATTCAAGTGACAACCTCTCCAACTTGGGAACCCCTCAACTCTTTCTACCGTCGCTTTCCTTCCATTGTCCTTGAGGACAAGGACACTTCTATCGGGGGGGGGGGAGTTGATACGAACCCCTCTACTTCAGACCAGCCAACACATGCAGAGGACATAGATGACGAATGCTACAGATGAAGCTCTCACTGCTCCAACATTGGAGGTTTCCTCTCGACGCATAAGAAGACCCCCAGTCCGTTTCAAAGATTACGTTGATTGTTAGTTTGTTAGTTATTTTGGTTATTTCGTATAATGTAATAGTGTAAGGAGTCAAGCATAGTATAAGCTCTATCTCGGGTTTTCTTTGTGGTTCTTTCCCGGGAGATAGGAGGTCGAACCGCCCTAGGGTCCTAGATATAAAAAAGGAGAACTTGTCAACGTATCTATAATGAATGATAAGTTTACTCCAAATTTGTTGTCTTCTCACTTTTAAATCAGTTACATATGAAGGAGTAGAACTCCGCACGCAGATTCTATTCGATCATCCAGTTTACTCGCCGTTGATTGCATTACCGATACGATCATCATCGTATCACGGTCTCACACCTCTCCCTCGCCCCCTGCAACGCAGTGTGCTGGAGTCTGCACCCCTCCAAGTCGTCCAGCACCCCATTCTTCTACCCGTTACTCATGCCCTATAAGCTCAAATCAAGATTTTAGTTCAATCTCAACGTTTTGAACTGAACATGCTATTTTGAGAGCACAAGAAAAAATGCAGCTCTTATAGATGAATGGAATTTAAATTCCAACTTAAATTATCTTTGGCTTCTATAGACTGTTCTATTACAAGTAATTTCACAACTTAATCAAACAAACTATTTGCTATCGAGTAATAAAAAAATTCATTATGAAACCAAAGCAATGATCTAAACAAGTAGGGAGTAGAAAACATTTTTTTTCTGCAACGAAAACCAGAGTTGGGATGAGGATAGAGGTAGTAACCTGGCATCTAAGCATACAATGACACATCTAAAATTTCATCTTACACCGAATCAACAACGAATTGTTACACCATCCAGTTGAGTTTGCTCTGGTGTCAGCCTTACCACTAGAGTAAAGGTTACCTTGTGTTTCTAACAAAGCTTCAAGATCAAATGACCTTATTAGTGCAGCAATAGTTCTTAACCTAGGATGAGGTAAACTTAGTAAGTTTGTCCAGCGCTTTGGTCAGTTTCTAAGTACTATGTTACGAACCTTGAGGTTGCTAACCAAGCACACCTGCCTTTTGCAAACAAATGGATAGTAACCAATAAAGCAAAGTTACATGCTTTACCAATCCTAATGCAGTGATATTGATGTTTCATGCTCAAGGCACAAGCCATCCCCCAATGAAAACCCACTATCTATGTCAATCTTCCAATCAAATCAATTTATGGCATGAACTATGCCAAACTCATTGAAATTAAAGCTTATTACACTATTCAAAATGAGAGAGGCAAAGTGGCGATGGAGAAAGAATCACGACTCCATTGAGATAGATTCCTCAATTGTTTAAATTGTCACATACAATTTTCATCAACATACCACGACTCTAACCAACCATCACGAAAAGACACTCCAATTAATTTCATATGATTGGGGAAACTTCGCAATCCTGAAAAATGCATGTTTAATATATCATATCGAGTAATATTGACAATTTATATATGAGTTTCATAAACCAGGATAAGTAACACAATTATCAAGGAAATAATTAGTCTGAAATCCGATCAGTGTAAATACTTTTTGTTCCTCTTACTTAACTACCATAACCAAATGGCAAACAGCAATAAGTGAGAGAGATTGAAACAATACTACAAATAAGTATCCTAATTCACAGTTTCAGCAAATTAACCTTTATCCATATCAAAAAACAGGAAAGAATCAACAAACAATCCTAACCAAAAAGGTTAAGAAAAGAGGTCAATAGTGAACATCACATCACCTTGTCATCCAAACCGAATTAAGAAGTCGTTGATCCACGCAACGAATCAGGCGGCGAGTAGGCAAGGGCGGCAATTATCGCCAGCCACCGCCGCCAGCTTGGTGACCATCGGCTGTTGAGAAAAAACAATTCATTTTGATTAAACATTAATTATGAATTTAATTATTGGAGTTGATATTCTACTTGTTTCTACTGAGTTTGGTTTTTTTTGCCAGTGATCGATTACATTCTAGGTTCCCCAAATTATATGGTACGTGTGCTTATCATATCAAATTATAAGCACTTAGTTATTAAGTATGAATATATTCTTAATTAATACTATGTGATTTTGAAAATTAGACAACATAAGATAGCCTGCGTTCCACAGAAATGAGACTTAATAAAAATGTGTCGAGAGGTAATAATTTTCATAACATTTAGCCCCTTATTAGTACAATAATGGAATGAAGATATGAATGCAATCATAGTTTTGGTTTTTTATTCCATCCTTTATTCCATAATATTACCAATCAAATGAATAAAATAGCAGTAGTATTCACATTCCTTTCCATTATATTCATGAAAATTTATGAAGCTATAGAGCGCAAACTAATGAATAGCTAGTTGGAACTGAAACTAATCCAGCATTTAATGAAATGTAGTGTATTTTTAAGGAGAAAGCGATTTGATTACGATAAACATCCAATGATTCTCATGCACCTCATACCATCCTCTTTAAAAAACAATGGAAAATGAGCAATTGAGCATCACTAGTTTAAAAGAGGCAGAATGGTAGTATGACTTTGTTTGCAACAAGTTTACTGCATCTGCTGTCATTTTCTGAATCCTTTGATTTATAATCCGCCATTAATTTTTCCCCAATTTAATCATAGTTATAAGAAAAGATTCAAGTACTCCTAGTTAGGATTCTTTCACAGTTCTTCTGTTTGATTAGTTCCTCGCTCATTTTCAGCAACTTAATTCACTCAAACCATATGTTTCTTTCTCACAAATAAAATGGTTTGCTCAAATCTAAACAATCTTATATCTTAATTTATTTTTTTGTGCTGTGAAATTCTGCTCTGGTACAAGCTTAAAGGAAGTATATTACCTATTCAAGATCGAGTTAGTTTTTCTTCATTACAATATGTTTGTGTAGTTTGTCTGTACATCAGTGATCATGCATATTATGTAGATTGCTTGTTTCTTCTTTTCCGGAATGTTGATTCTTACTCAAATTTTGTTATCTTTGTGATAGCAGATGAGGAAAGATGAAAGGTGCTGCTACAATTGGCAACCTTTTGACGTGTTCGCCATTTCTTCTCTTCAAAAAGGGAACTTATACTTAGGTATATGAACTTTATAGTAATCCATATTCCTAATATGTCTAGGAGCTGTAGTTTACATAAAATAAAGAGAGGCCTTATTGTGGCAATGTCTCTTATTGGAGCCACAGCCATCACCACTTGTTTCGGGACTATCTCAGACATGATTGGACGACGTCCAATGCTCATTTTGTCTTCTATGTTTTACTTTCTTAGTGGCTTGATAATGCTGTGGTCTCCCAATGTGTATGTCTTGCTTCTAGCTAGGCTGTTAGATGGTTTTAGTGTCGGACTTGCTGTTACTCTCGTTCCCCTCTACATATCTGAGACTGCCCCTTCAGAGATACGAGGCATGCTGAATACCCTTCCTCAGTTTGCTGGAACTGCTGGTATGTTCTTGGCGTATTGTATGATTTTCGGGATGTCCTTGATGCTCGGACTTCTTTCAGTTCCTTCTCTTGTGTATTTTGCGTTGATGGTTTTGTATCTGCCTGAATCTCCCCTCTGGCTAGTGAGCAAAGCGAAGATGCTGGAGGCCAAACGTGTTTTACAGAAACTGCGCGCTAGGGAGGATGTTTCCGGTATGTTTCTATGTGGTTTTCACCTTGACCTTTGAAAATAGACAAATATGACCGTGGCTGTTGTTACTTCGATTTGCAGGCGAGATGGCTTTACTCGTAGAAGGTCTGGCAGTTGGTGGCGAGCCTTCTATAGAAGAGTATGTTATCGGTCCAGCAGATGAGGAGCATGAGGGACGTGATGATGAAGACCGTATCAAGTTGTATGGACCGGAGGAGGGCCGCTCGTGGATAGTGAATCCAATCACTGGTGAGAGTCATCTCAGTCTAGTCTCACAACAAGGGATCATCGTACATCAAAATGTCCCACTTATGGATCCTCTGGTGACGCTCTTCAGTAGTGTCCACGAGAAGCTGCCAGAGGCAGGGAGTATGAGGAGCATGCTTTTCCCCAATTTTGGTAGTATGTTTAGCACTGCAGAGCCTCAAGATGAAGATGAAGAGAGTCCACAGAGAGAAGGCGAGGGTTATGCATCGGAGGGTGGTGATGTGGAGTCCAACAGCAATCTGCAGAGCCCGTTGATCTCATGCCAAACTACAACCATGGAGAAGGGATTCATTCCTCCTCATTCCCATGGCAGCATCTTGCAAGGGAACAGCGGCACAGTTGGTACCACAGGCATTGGCAGTGGGTGGCAACTAGCGTGGAAATGGTCGGAAGGAGGAGGTGAAGATGGAAAGAAAGGGGTATTCAAGAGGATTTACCTGCACGAGGGAGCAGCATCTGGCACGAGGCCTGGCTCTCTCGTCTCACTCTCCGGTGCTGGTGATTTTGGCGACTACATCCCCTGCTGCAGCTGTAGTAAGCCAACCAACTCTTTATGCAAAGGAACATGTTGGACCAGCAATGGTGCATCCTTCACAAGATACTTCAAAAGGGCCTCTTTTGGCTGCTCTTCTCGAACCAGGCGTTAAACGAGCATTAGTTGTTGGGATCGGACTTCAAATGCTGCAACAGGTACTGCTGATTAACTTCTTTTTATCATCTATATGCATTGCAAGAGTATCTGGTCTCAGCTTTAGTTCATCTCATGTTTCACACGGCCTTATCTTCATGGTGTCTGTTTAGTTCTCCAGGATCAATGGGGTTCTGTACTACACTCCTCAAATCTTTGAGCAAGCAGGGGCCAGCGTTTTCCTCTCAAATCTTGGCATCAGCTCAGACTCCTCGACATTCCTCATCAGCGCGCTGACAAACTTATTGATGCTTCCGAGTATTGGTGTTGCAATGAGGCTCATGGATGTTACGGGAAGGAGGTCCCTTCTCTTTTCCTTCACTGTCAGTATTTCTCGAACTCGAGAAGTGAAACTTTTCTCATTCTCTTGTACGTTCAGGTCATTGCTACTTACCACGATTCCCATCCTGATAACATCACTCGCTGTACTGGTGATTGGGAATGTGTTTGATTTTGGCGACATGGCTCATGCAGTTATCTCAACTGTGTGTGTGGTGATGTACTTCTGCCCGTTCGCGATGGGGTACGGGCCAGTCCCTAACATCCTGTGCTCAGAGATTTTCCCTATGAGAGTCTGTGGACTCTGTATTGCCATATGTGCCCTTGTTTTCTGGATATGCGATGTCATTGTTACTTACACGCCCCATGTGATGCTTGGGTCCATCGTTTGGCTGGTGTTTTCAGTATTTATGCCATCGTCTGTGTCGTCTCATGTTTTTCGTGTTCTTGAGGGTTCCGGAGACAAAAAGGCATGCCATTGGAAGTCATCAGACTTCTTTGCTGTGGGAGCAAAGATTGAGTGACAGAAATGCAGCTAATGATGGTATGGTGTTGGAATAAAATGTTTTGAGTTGGTGTAATCTACTGTACTAAATTTTTGTCAAATACTATCAGACAAGATTTAATGAAGTTGATCTAATAAATCACTCAAAAGATATAGTATAAGGAATACCATTAACATCTTAAAAATAATGTACATAGAAACTCAAAACCTGCAACTGTGTTACATCTGAATAATATGTACATTAGATCAAACTTTGGACCTCAATATTCTGATGGAAATTTCATGTTGGCTTAGATACAAAATTTGACACATTTACTCTTCAAGGATTCTGCAACTCCTCAGGCGGTGGTTTGTTACTGGAAGGGTGATCGGATGGAGAAGCACTTGAGCCTGATTTAGGAGTTGAGATGTTATGCTCGACTTGATTCTCCGACTTCATATGTGACTTCAATGGCCTCTCGAAATCTCTGGCTGCAGCAGGATCTATCACTAATTTGCCCAGTTTTTGATCCTGCATCACTCAAAATCGAAACATAAGCCCACCAACGGTCTATTTCTCGTATCTAGCATTGAAAATAAGTGCAACAGTTCTACAAGATGCTTACATTCTGCAGCGCTTCAAGCTTCCTCTGCAGGGCTTCATGCTCTGCCTGTATACGGAATGGCACGCCATGCTTCTGATACACATTTGTTTGAGCCAGACCTTCATCAATATCACTAGCAGTTGTCGCAAAAGGATGGTTTGCAGGGATCCATCTGACAGTATCAGGGTCTACATCAGAAGGTATCGGATCACCTTCCTTGAGGAATACAGTTGGTCTCTTCCACTGATATGCACGGGATCTTCGTTTCTGATGTACTGTTTGTAGCTCATCTGTAAGAGTCACAGGTGCAAGCCGGTACACTTTTCCACACATTTCAACAGTAGAATTGCTTTTGCTGACTTTCACCATAGGGTTGTTAAATGGGTCCTCATACTTGAGAGGTGTGGAGCTGTGGAAAAGGAAAAATCAGAATATGAGAAGACCAAGACAGAATTGGAGACATTAACTTCAACAAGTAAAAGGTATGCAAATCTTCTGATTTTTTTACATGCAATGGAGGACTCCCAAGAACCAGAGAAAGAAATGTGCCAGAAATTGAAGCTTAAAACTATGAAATCCTAGAGCTCAATCTCAATGGAAAAAAGTTAAAGAGTCATACATGCCTCTTCTATCTGATCTAAGCTGTCCACGTCGGACAAGTTCAGCCACAGAGCCTGGACGCCGGTCACTTGACCTTTTTGTTGCATAACCTTTCACCACAACAACTAGCATGGTTGCTACAATGCATAATCCAATTGTGAAGTTCATACCAGAAAGTTTTCCAATCTGCCAAAACCAAAGTCCAAAAAACAAAGTGGGTAAATTCAGCAAGAAACGAGAATCACATCCACTATCTTATGCATGGTATGCAATGATTGATTTGGATGTAAAGTCTAGCTTGCTCGAAATTTTAAAAACTTTGAGGTTAAAAAGTAGATATTCGACCATCAATATTGATAAACATAGAAGCTTGTTTGGTGCATTTGAGTAGTACCCATCAACCAATGAACCGGACCATCTTGTCACCCATTATCCTACACTTTCCTCTCTTGGCTGGAGTAACAAAAGAAGCTCTCAAGTGGTATTACAGAAAAGTAGAACAATGAAATTTTTAAGAGATGTAAACAAAAATGTAAATAACCATATATGGTATAACGTCGACCAATTGAAACATCCAGTTCATCTAATAAACTACACCATAACATATGCAATTAGCTGTTCATATATATGTAATTGAGCTAACACATGAATAGCAGCATCGCCATCCCCAATCTAAACATGCCTAACTACATATGTAACCTCATTTGTAATTAGGATTGGAAAAAAGATTATAATTCCAGATTATCAAGATAATGTCCAAGTTCCAAGCCACGTGATTGGAAGGGCAATTCATCAAACTAGTTTATAATTAACCCACCGAGAAGGCGAACACCGGTAGAGAGCCAACTGAGTCGTGCAATTTGGCAACTATATTTTGATGTAGCTGTAGCTTCTCGGCATTATCTTTCTCGGAGCTCTTGATGACAACGGCGTCGTTTCGGAGGCCACTGTCAACGTCAGACTCCATTGCTTTCACCACAAACTTTCTGTATGTAACTCTCCCGTTTGAGTACTTACAGGTACAATCCAAACCCAGTTCCGACCAAAATTGAAGTCCATTCCGAAAATTCCGAAGCTTTGTCAACGAATGTAAGCAATTCCCGATTAGAAAAAGGAAAAAAAGCTCAAAATGCGAGCACTGAAAGTGTAATTGTGAGAGCGCCTGAGAGTTGACTTACAGGAAGGAACGACGGCGAACGCACGTGTACTGCACCAATGGAAGCCATTTCTGGTATTGCTGTTACTGGCGGAGTGGCAAATCGGATATCATTTCGCAAAATGGCGATAATTTAGGGCAAATTGAGCTGGATCGAGGAAGCTAATTTGGGGGAAAAGGAAATCGGCTATCAATTGATTTGACGCGTTATAATAGGCCCGATGGGCCTTGCTTTCATCAACGACGGCCTCAATATTATATCTACCCATGTTGTTCAATTCGACAGTAAGATTAAATTTGAAATAATTTACAATAAAATTTGTATATAAATAATTTAATTGAAATATGACATGATTAATCATGAGATACTCTTATAATCTAATCTTGGCATTTTAGAGACGAACCCATATATATTATCATGCACCCAAGTTTTGAAACAAACGCAACCAATCAAGTGACAAGATTAATCATCATCTTTGTCCTTTAATCACATGTAATTGTAGCAACCGAAATGGCCTCATTGCATATTTACATGATTTTTTTTATAGAAATTTACTTTTTTGTTGGGAAAATTAAATTTTATTGGAGATGTATATTTACAAGATTTGAAACACAATTAATTACTAACATATTAACACATCTAAAAGTGAGGTGATTCCATTAATATGATTTAGGAATACAGTTATGATTGTTGTTAACAATGAAGCCTTTATTTTTTTTAGATTCCATCAATAGGGCTTAGTCAAGCTAAATGCACTAAAACTTTGACACAATTCTGTTAAATATAAACTCGAAAAGTTGAATGACAATATATTAACAGTCAATCTGTTAATTTTCAGGGATTCTAATTTCAAGAAACTAATGATTTTACTAAATTTCAACAATTAAAAGATGAGTGCATTGCAACCTATCAAGAATTATGTTTATGAACAATAGTGGATTTCTCAAAATTGAATTTTTTTTTTCTCCTTAATTTCATAGAAATTGTGTTGGAGTAAAAAAAGTTAATTCTGTAAGCTGGGGAATATATAAACATGATAGGAAAATTCACATTAATTCCTATGGTTATTGCACTAATTTATATAGATTGGCGATGAGGTTCGTCTTGTTGTTGAGTTGAGGCTGAATCACTGCCTAGCATATGAATTGAGCGTTCTCTGTTTTTCCTCACTTTTTTGTGCCATAACTTCAATGCCTTGGATGATTGATCATCAAAAATACCCCTTTTCATGTGTGATCCCATCTGAGAATAAATATAATACACCTCAAACTTAACTACAACAATTCAGTAGTCTTTAAATTGAGAATGCACATTGTGAGGAGAATTATTACCTGTGTAACAAGTGCATAAAGTGGAAGGGTAATGTAGCTGCACATGATATTAACTGCTACCCTGCTCACAACAACATAATATAGGTTAAACATAACTTCATGTTACAAAAATGTGTGTCGAAAGCAAGACTGACCCAATGAAGACTCGGAGAAGAGCAAGTCGGAAATAACGATGAAAGCAAGAGTGCAACCCGTATTCATACTGATAAATCATACAGCCTTGGGTTAGATAAGAAACAAAAGGATGGAGAATGGAGAAGAGAGAGAGAGAGCTTCGTTACCGTTATCCAAAAGAAATATGTGATCTCAAATGCGTTCTGTCGATCAGTAAGAAAAACAAGAGATAAGGTCTTAAACGAGACTGAATTCGTGACCAAAGATGTAAATCGAACAAACAGCATAATTAGATGAAAGAATTGGACCTGAAAGAGAGTAAGATGAAGCATTAGCTCAGGCCAGTTAAACCAAAAATGATTATCCGAAACTTGCACGAGCGGGATTCCTTGCACAACAGCATGCCTTTCTTGGATTTCTATAGCCATCCGGCTTATGATCGCTTGTAGCTTCGTGCCAACTGCTAATATTATCTTTACCCCAACCAACAAACTAAAGTCAATCTTTTCTATATTTATAGTACTTAATTAGAGGATGGAGGATAATGTGATGTTACCAAAAGAGGCATTATTGACAGCCAAAACAAAGCCAGGGATCCTGTAACCAAGCACAAGATAAGATACTACTCCATTATAGAAACATGAATATATGGATGTTTTATAAGTAAATGAAAATAGAGGAAGCACCTTCAACATTCATGAGTGATAAAACATTGCAGCAAACCACAGCAAGGGGCTGAGAGTATTACCAAACATTATTATGATAGGCAAAAAAGATAAATGAGCTCATATATTGACAGACAAAGAGGGAGGAAGTCTTACGGGACTCCTACGACTACTTTGAAGTCATCCTCCAATGACCTTTTCACATACTTCTGAAAATTAAACCTAATTCCAGGAGCCAAATGCACCTGACAGAAATTCCTCATGATTTAGAATCATCACTGTTTGTTTGAAATATCTGTGTTCACTAACAAATGATCATCAAGAACTCACAGAGATGAAACCATGGCGCAGAGTCCAATAGTCAGCTCTACGAACTGACCACACCATGGGCCGGAAAAAGCAACCCTGGAAAAGTTGCATTTATATGTAAAGTCCTCAGTTACAAGAAACCTGCATTGGTATATCCTTACGATGTAAAAGAGGATGTTGTTTGTCATCCAAGAAGCAGCAGCATGGCCTTTGACAAAAGATGTATCTCGCGCAAATCTGTATGAAGTAGAATCTGTGGAAACATATCTTAATCAATAGAAGTGGAAATAACTCAGCAGCATCAAGATGCATATCATTTGTTGTTTTCACTAGCAAAAATGAAGGACTGTGTTTGTTAACTCAATACCATTTTTGTCATATTCAGCTTCACATTCTTTTTCCCATGCTTTCCATTCGCGAATCTGCTCCCGTGATTAAGAGAGAGGAAATAGTATTAGACCAACAAGGAAATGATCTCCACTGATCAAAGAGGGAAATTATACGACGGAATGCTATGTAGATACCTTCACCCTCCTCAGGCGCATTGTTATGGCGCTGCTCAACACGTGGAATACGGCCAAAAAGAATATGAATATGTGGAGCTGATGGAGTCCATTGCTGGATATAAGAGGCACATATCCCTAGTAAAAGATCAAAGCATCTATATGAATATCTCCCTCACATTTTGAATTGAAAAAAAAATTATTAACAAACTCGTACTCTTTCGCATTGTCTGGATACAGAATCAGCTGCCAAGACTCTGTGTTCATACCAGAGGAGCCTCCTTTGATGCTCTTGCCCATGCTGATGATGATGATGCCCAACATGAGGCCCGTGATGCCCACGCCTTCTAAGCTCACATGGCAGCATAGTGTCCCCAATCTTTTCAGGAATGCAGATACTAGTGATGTACTTTTGCCCAAATGTCAGTGTTAAGGAAATGAAGCCCACAACCATTAGCTCTGCGAAGAATAAAAGCGATGAATTTTGAGGCTAAATTCTACAACACGGCCAGGAACAAGATATCTGGCCTAAGTGTGTTTCGAGTTCTCACCCGCCTTGATTTTCTCAAGAGCTTCAAGCAAAGCAAACTTCTTTCTGTCTGAGAAAGTCTACAAGTAATATAAACAAAAAGAGTTAAGAAAATGAAGCAGAAGAAATATTTTGTGTTTGATATTCAAAACCTACAAGTTAGCAAAAAGGAAAAGCAAATTTAATTAAAATCCCCCGACAATTACAGCAGAAGTGATAATTCCTTTCAAATTGGGGGAAAAATACTTCCAATTTGTCTTGTAGGAAGTGAAATGAAGAGGCAAACCTTCCCAACTAGATAAATAGTTTTCTCCAAAAGCAAAGAAATGATGATGATAACTCCACAAACTAATGAAACCGCCCATGTGGGAGTCTGATCGAGCTCCCGGGAACCTATCATTTCTTCAACGCTCGAAGCAGCGACAATAATCGGAAGGGAAAGAAACATCATGATGAGATGATGATTCCCGGCAGCAAGTGAAGAAATGAAAGGTAATTTCATTAGCCCTGCAGATTTTTGCAGGGTTGAGTTTCTTGTCTCTTTGTTTTGTTTGAGAAACTCATAACCAAATCAGAGAGGTGGGAAATTGGGAAATAACTGGTATTGTACGGACCAGAGATGGCCGTTAGAATGCGGTTGCTTGATGCCATTTGAAATCCAGTTTCTACTTTTTATTATCATCATCCAATGAATTCTTAATCAATCAGTCAATACTACATTTGAAAATGGAGTTTTAAATAATACTATTTTATGCCAAAAGAACACGTTGATTATGCCTTTACAAGTATTCTTTTGTCATTCAATCGAAAAGTTCCTAGCTTTCTCACATTCATTATGCCGACAGTTGTTTCTGCATTGGATCACTATACATGTACATTTACAAATGGGATTCGATCAAACAATATAATTATATTGTAATTTTTTTATGTAATTATATTGTTCAACAAGCCAACTAGTGTTTGTATCATTGTGTAATTAAATTATCATCATGCAATTTCAAATATGAATCTAGATCGTAATTTTATCTATGACTTTTTTGTTATGTACTCCATCCGTTCGCGAATATAAGTCTCATTTCTTTCCGGCACAGGTTTTAAGAAATGTTAAGAAAAGTGGGTGGGAGAAAGTTAGTGAAATATAACTACACTTGTGTATATTAGGTTTAAATGATATGTGAGTGGAATGAGTTGGTGGAATATGAGGTCTTTTCACCATTTATATAATTATGAACCGGGTCTCCTATTTGCGAACGGATCAAAATGAAAAAAATGGAACTCCTATTCACGGACAAAGGGAGTATTAGTATTAGACGATGACAATAATTGCTAATAGACTAAAGGTTCATAATTTATCAATTTATTTACATATTTTGTGTTGTTTATTTTAACTCTGTTTTTTTTTTTTTTTATGTTTCATAAAAAACATAATTTGACTAACCTTTTCGTTCCTTAAAAATAAAGGCTTTGGTGAGAGAGAAACGAGAAAAAATAGTTGAAGTAGTGTTAATGGATTACATAATACTATGATGAAATCATTACTATCAATCTTGTCTTGTCATATTATCTCTTTTTGAGTTATTATAATCCATGATGCAGTTTCGTTATATACAACGATCACCTTCTTGGCTCCAGCTTTGATGTGGTTTCCTATTCCTGGACCATCAACAAAAACACCAACTCCCCTGCATTCCTCACATTGTTCATCAAAGAAGATAAGGGAGTGTCAGATATAAACATGGGTTTATATACAACTGAAATGACCAATACAAGAGGTTATTAGACAGTGCGACTCACGACATCCATCAAAATCCAGAAAACTAACAGCACAATAGCACTAGCATATCATCTCTTAAACCCAGCATTTGTAACACAATCAAGCAGTGAAGGGTTGGTACAATGACCATATACCTTAGAGGAAAGGTTGTACATGTTGGCAGTCTTAGATGAGAGCCTCAACGTCATCTGAACTCACTGCAGCTCCATTTGGCGGCTGCTCTTCTGATCGCAACTGAGTGGATACATTATCTATGGCATCGTTCAGTTGTGCAATCTTCTCAGCCAGTTTCTTGCGTTGCTTCTGCGTATAAAATATTTTACATGTGTGTAATTTGATCGGACGGAAAGTTCATTAGACCTCAAGACACTACACATTACAGTTAAAAACAAGGTTCAATAATTTCAATTTTTGTTCTAACAAGGTTCAAATATCTATCACCAGAATTTTAGAGCTTCCTAGTTAAAAGCTAATTTTGCAAGCTTTCTCAGGCAGAACATATTTTTGAACTGCAATGTCAATGACTCTGAGCCTAACTAGTCATAGAGATGAATATATAAACAAGCGACTGTATTGAAAATATCAAACCTCCAGGGCCTTTTCTTCATCATAGATAAATTTTGGCAGCTTTTTCATGAGATCCTTTTTGTCAGATCCATTTAAAGCCTTGCTGATCTGTCGAATATTGGATAGAGTAGCCGGATGTCATTATACAATTATACTATTCAACACTCTATGCAGCAGAAAAGAATGCAATTGCAGGAAACTTATCAGGAACATCATAGTACATATCAGCACAGTATTACATAAGAGTGAAAGACTAAGAGAAAAGATAATTCATCAAAATACTTTTTGTTTTGATCATCACCTGAGGTGCAAAAACACATCCAAGTGTCCCAACAATTAATCCCCCTAAAACAAAGCCACTGACAAAGATGCTTGCACTGCCTGGCCTTCCATCATCACTGCCATAGGTTGCATAAAACTAATAGATGTATTCAGAGCCATCTCACAAGTATCTAAATCTAAAGGAGGAAATCTGTAGCCTTCCTATAACTGGAGCCATTTAAGTACTTATATTTCATTAATCTGGTTCTACTTATTCACAATAAGAACTTTATACCGATGATCTCAGTTGATGTTCGTTGGCAAAAAATATAAACTGAAACAGAATTGCATGCAATAACAAGGCCTTGGTAACAAGAGAGTGGTGGGGGAACAAAAGCAAACTGCTAATGACAAATTCCATTACTTCCATATTTACAGCAATAGTAAATGAGTTTTAAGTACCTATAACTTGCTTGAACTGTGAGTATCCTTTTGTTGGTGGATGGTCTGTTGTTGCCCTTAAAACTCAAGGCCAAGTGAGTGGGTCTCATAAACTGATCAGCAGACTTCAAAGAAGAGCCTAGCAAATATATCAAGATAGGATATTTAGCAAGAGTAGAAGAACGATTGACACAAAATGGCTGCAACATTCATAATTTGACTCTTATTCAACATAGTACAAAAGAGAAGTCCATTTCATTCCTTGTAAGACTACATTTAACTCTATATATGGATCAATCATATTCATATTAGTGAGGATTAGGCTTCTCTCAAAAGCAGATAAAGGAATCCTTGTAAACCCCAGTAAACATTTCAAATTAAGGTAACAAGTTAAATTCATTGAAATAATAGCTGCAGCCAAACTTAATTCAACACAACTCCATCATCGCAGAAAATGAAATCAACAAACAAACTAGCAATTGCGTGGATTTACCAGAAGATAAATCGACTGCGGGGCTCCTCGATATGACAACAGAATTGGATAAAGACGCCATTCTGAGAAGATTCCAGTAGCAAAGGAGTTTGAAGTGCGATGAAAGGAATGAAGAAAGGGGAGTGAGTGCGAAATAGTGTCAACCTCCTTAATTTAATTTCTCTTTGTTGGCGACGATGAAATCAAAGTTGTAATCTATTTTTATGTTCATATTTTAGATTTATTTATCTGTTTTGTTAATCTTTGAATGGCTGCACACTCTTCTCAACTGGATAACATTTTGTTTTAAATAGATACAGAATTTTATTGCTTGTTGAGATGAATAACTTATACTCCACGATTTTAAATTCTATTTCTCTTTACTTGTAGTATTGTTTCGTGAAGTGTATAGTAATATAATTGTAGTCAATTATCTCTATCTCTAATATCACAAATTTTGGCTGAATTTCAATTTTTTTCATAAATTACTTGGTCTTAAAATTTCTAGCTTGGTCGCTTATGAGATTTATCACACTTCAATCGGGAAAAATTTATTTTGACATGACTTATAGGATAATTTTACTGTGGTACAAATGACATCACTTTGGCAAGTTAAAACATCTACATGAATGAAAAATATTACTACTAGAATTTCTGTCAAAGTTTACTCTCAATACCTCAGGTCTAACTTCCCCACTCATTTAAAAGTATATGACCATTGACCACCATCATATTACCCGTTTACTCTCAAGTCTAACTTCCCAACCAATGTTGCTGACGTGACTTGTTAATCCTACTTAGAGAATCCACAGTCATGGTCCAGCCACTCTTCCTCCCTGTCACGTCATCAGCACTGAAAGTCCACCTGTCACATCAGTATAGGCCAGCTGCAATAAAAATAATTAAAAAACAACTACTCCCTCCGTCCCACTTAAGATGATGCACTTTTCTTTTTAGTTTGTCTCAACTAAGATGACACATTTCCTTTTATGGTAACTTCTCTCTCCAATTAATACACTCAACCACTTTTTCTCACCCCTATTAAAATATTCATCTTTCTTTATCTCTCTACTTTAATACTTACATCCACCTTCTCTCTCTCTCTAATTAAACACTTTAACCAATAACTCCTAAAATCCTGTGCCGGCTAAACAATGTGTCATCTTAGCCAAGACGGAGGGAGTACTACATTTTACGGAATAAAATTTACGATTAAATTACGGAATTAAATTTATGAGACATATACGGGAAAATTCATTCATTTCATTAAAAGAAAAAGGTACATAGATAAAAAAAAAATACATGATTTTTTTTTAAAAAAAAGGGCTTCCACACACGAGCCTCGCCACTCTCTACTCCTCGTCGTCACCGCCGCCACCCGGTGTATCTGAGCCCGCGTCTGAACCCCCCACCAGTGCCCTCGAGGCATCCAAATCCACTCGCATGTTCTCGAACATCGAGTAGAGGAACCTCTTCTCCGTGGGGTCGGTTGCGGCCTTCCACTCTTGGAAGACCGCGAACATACGTTCCTCCGTCTTTGCACGCGAGAATAACGTGTACGCGCGTGGGGGTGGGGGGGGCGAGATGACCTCCTGGGGCGATAGGGGGGATCCTCCCCTCGCTGCCCGTTGCGCCCGCTTTTGGCCAACCGGGCGAGGGCGACGAGTAGCGGATGGAGGGGACGGAAACTCCTCAGCATCTGGGGGGAGGTCGTGGGATCCGCCGCTGCTGCCGCTGTAGTCGCCGGAATAGTTCGGCCTCTCTGCTTCTTCGGCCACCCAGCGTCGCACCCCGCCCGGAACTTCTCGGAGTCCTTCAGTAACACATAGCATTCCCAGAAGAGGAACTCCTTATACTTCCCCGGCAAGGGGAACTGACTCTCCGCTATCCTCCGGGCGTCCTCCTCATTCTGCCCACTAGTCAGCTGGCGGAGGGCGTTGGCGTACAACCCGAAAATCGGCCGACCGCGGCCCTGATCCGTTCCCACCCCATCCGACACTCCTCCTCGTTGTAGTCCTTCCCATGCGGGAAGTTCCTCCTGTAGGCTGCTCTAATCTTCGCCCACATGTTGACAACCCGCTGGTTGTTCGCAACCAGCGGATCGTCGCAAACCGACAACCACCCCTTGGCCACGCCGGCGTACTCATCCTCCGTCCACTTCCTCCGCGTGGGGGTGTCGTCAACACCGGGCTGCGAGGACTCGCCGACCACCTTGCCCTTCTTCTTCTTCGGCGCGGCCCGACTCGCTGGAACGGGAGTGTCCGGATCCCCGAGATCGATCCCCATATCATGTAATGACAAAAGGTCATCGCCAGTGAACTGCGTCTCCACTGGGGTCGACGTGTGAGACGAAGCCGTCAAAAAATCAAGAGAGGGACGATGGATCGTGTCCCCCCCCCGGTGGCCCCTACATCCCGGGATGCATACCGTGCTGCATCCCTCCCTGCCACATCATCCCCATCATCTGCTGCATCATCTGCTGCTGCATCTGGAGCATACCTCCCCACCCCGGCGCTGACTGCCCGCCGTTCGCCTGCCCCCCGCCCGACATCCCCCACGGCATACCCCTCTGGTCCCCCCCCTGCATCCCCCCGGTGCTCCAGCCATCATCCCCATCAACTGCCCCCAAGGGACGTTAAACCCTGGGCCCATCTGCCCGCCCATCTGGCCCCATCCAGATCCCACGGGTACCGTGGGCGTATGAGAGCCGCTCGTCGCCGGACTGGACTCGTTGTTGTTGTCCATCGCTCGATGATGCTCTTGTACAGAAAGTTAGAGAGAGAGAAAACTCGTTAAAACAAGTGGTGCAAATGAAAATGAAACTAAAATCGCGTATATATAGGTTTTCAAAATAAAAAATAAAAAAAAAACGAAAATAGCGCTGGCCGATCGGCACGCCACAATGGCGGCCAGCGCATCGGCCAGTGCCCCTGAATCGGCTAGCCCACGCCGATTTTCTGGCCAATTCACCGCTGGCCGACTGCAATGGTTCGGCTAGCCGATTGACTAGCCGACACTGTGGATGCTCTTAATAATCATGCCATAATACTGTATAAGATGTGTGCACGCGTTTCTTTTATTTCTTCATGCATCAAATACACCCCTCCTAAGTCCAACGCTTCCTGTCCGCAAGTAAGTTGGGAAAACGAGCTTCTATATAATTGGCGAATTCTCATGATGAGTTCAATGAATCAATCATTGTGTTGTTAACTTGTTTTGACGCTTAACCATAAACCCATTTTGAGGATAATAATGAGAATTTTTTAGGATGTTTGTGATCTTATTTATGGTTATTAGCACATATTATCACGTAACTTTGCTTAGTACTCTTATTTTTTATGAATTTAGAAGTTGATATAGTATAATATTATTGTTAGGATTATATCTATGAAATAACTAGCTTTTGGAGGACTTAGTTGCAAATACCACAGCTGATTCAGTTGAGCAGCACAGTTAGAAAAAAGTGACCGTTGGAGCTTGAGCGGTTACACGCAAGAGCTGAGTTTCTGCTGCTCACGCGAGTAGATACACTTGAGTGAGTGATATATATGTGTAAGGTGAGGAAACACACACACATACACACAGAAGAAATTAGCTACACATCACACACAATTCGCGTTTATTGTGAGGAAAGATAGTGAGTGATTTCTTGAGTGATCTTGATTGTAATTCTCCATAGTGATAATCTTGTTTCGATTTCTTCTTCCGTGGATGTAGATCAATTGATCGAACCACGTTAAAATCTGTTGTGTTCATTTTACTTCGTTGTTGCCCGATTATTTTCGATCTATCGCAATCTCTTCAACCTGGCACCGTCTGTGGGAATTCGATAGAGCGATCGATCGATTTTGATTCTTGAGGAAATGTCGATGGCACGTTTTGAGGCTGAGAAATTCACCGGGAAAAACGATTTTGGTTTATGGCGCATAAAGATGAAGGCGTTGCTGGTGCAGCAAGGGCTTGCTGATGCTCTGAAATCGGAGAAGGATTCAGAGAAGGATCCAGAGAAGGAGGCCGTGCCTGATGAGAAGACTGCGATAAAGAAACAGGAAATCAGTGATCGAGCTCACAGCGCCATTGTGCTATCCCTAGCCGACAAAGTGCTCAGGGAGGTATCGAGAGAGACAACCGCGGCCGGCGTTTGGGCGAAGCTAGAGTCACTATATATGACTAAGTCTCTCGCAAACCGGCTGTATATGAAACAAAGGCTCTACTCATACCGATTCAGAGAGGATAAGAGCCTATTGGAGCAGCTGGATGAATTCAACAAGTCCATTGATGACTTGGAGAACATCGATGTGAGTCTTGGAGATGAAGACAAGGCGATCATTCTGTTGAATGCCTTGCCAAAGTCATATGAGCAACTTAAAGACGCGATGCTGTATGGAAGGGAAAGAACTATAACTCTTGAAGAGGTTCAATCCGCTCTCAAGACGAAGGACCTCCAGAAAACGAGTTGGGGGCGACAAGAACCAAAAGCAGAAGCGTTGAACATCAATAAGTTCAAGGGTGCTAAAAGCAAGAAGTCCAAGCAGCATGGGAAGAAGCAGTCATTCCAAAAGGATCAAGACCATGGTGAGAAGGAGACTAGGTCTTGCCACTATTGCAAGAAGCCCGGACATTTGAAGAAGAATTGTTTTTCTTGGAAGAAAAAGATGGCTGATGAAGAGGCTGGCCAAAATACAGCAGATCTGGCCGAAGGGATGGAACAACCTGAGATTCTGAACATCATGGATACCATAGCAGAAGCTATGTGGATTGTTGATTCGGGCTGTAGTTTTCACATGACATCTCAAAAAGCATGGCTGGAGGATTTTATGCCTGCAAATGGATCTGTACTCCTAGGAAACAATCAGGTATGTAATGTTCTTGGTATAGGAAATATCAGATTAAAGTTGCATGATAATTCTGTGAAAATCTTGACTGGTGTGAGATACATACCTGAAGTAAAGAGGAACCTTATATCTCTTGGAATGCTTGAGTCTAAAGGGTATTCTTTCAATTCTGAGGCTGGATGCATGAGTATAAATCAAGGTCAGAGAGTGGTGATGAAGGCCATGAGGAAAGGAAGCTTGTATTATTTACTTACTGCTGGTCATAGAGGTGACATGTATCTGGCAGAAGAGGATAAGTTTAGAATATGGCATGAGAGATTGGGTCATGTAGGTGAGAAGGGAGTCAAGGAGCTTGCCAAGAGGGGGATAATAGATGTTGATGCATCACAGAAACTCCAAGCTTGTGAAAAATGCATCTTGGGAAAAAGCAAAAAAACTTCCATATGGAGTGAGAGTCCACAGTTCTGCATCACCGTCGTTAAAATCTGTTGTGTTCATTTTACTTCGTTGTTGCCCGATTATTTTCGATCTATCGCAATCTCTTCAATTATGAACTTACTGACAATTACACAACGATGACAAAATTTGTCTTAAATTAAAGGATGCGTGATAGGGTGACATTTATTTGATGATATAGACGATTGTGTGACATTTTATTGATGATGTGAACTTCAATTTAAGTTCCAATCAGTCTAAATTGAAGCTCACATAATCAATTAAATCTAATTCAATCATTTACATCATCAATTAAAATCAACGCGTCGTCCACATCTTTTAAAAATAACTGAAATCTATTATCGATGTGTAATTAACATCCTAATGTAAGTTCAATACCGGGAATCCCTTGTGGTCCTTGATGTATTGTTGAACAATACGTGCAATAAAATTTCTCTTTCTCATAATATATGTCTTTCTATTTATAGAGTCTTTATCTAAAGCTTTCACTAATAACCCTTTAATTTTTTACTCTTGATTTATAAAAACAAATAGTACTAGTATCAAATATCAACCTTGTTACATATTTGATGAGCCGCAACATTTGAATGGCCAATACATGTTTATCACATCTATTTTTTGGGAAAAGATTTATTCAACTGAGTTATAAAATAGTACAATCTCTCTAATTAAGGGAAAGTCTTAATATAAAGATAGAAGATGTATAAAATGTTTAATTTACACGTCTCGCGGTTATTGACCGTGAAATCTGTATACTCAATTTACATAGAAAATAATTGCAAATCCCAATGTATGTTTGTTTGAATTACTGGTATTTCTATGTAAATCACATACAATACGATTTCCCTAGTATTGCAAATTGCAATATATTTTGATTTGAATTACTGCTATTTCAGGAATCATCATAAATGTATTATACTATAGCACTAAATTATATGTTCTGATAAATCTAAGATCATAGCCCTTTATTAAAAAATCGAACAGTACTAAATGTATTATCTAATTGTGATGTTGCAATCAATGCGGACACCAATTAGTAATTTATTTATTGGACATATCTATGTTTCTTGACAAATTTATGGCTTTTATTTCTATTCTAAAATTTGGACCTATTATCACTCGGCCGGCCGGCCAACATAGTCTTCTTCTCAAGTCTTGATTTTTCATTTTACGAAATGAAAAGTGAGTAATGTTCAATTTTTTTCATAACATAGGCAATACAAGAGCGTAAATTACAACCCCATTATTTGACCTAGTCAAATATATGATACATTATAATTGTGATTGACCTTACATGTTTTTATTGATCAATGGCTGCAGGCTCCGGAGACCGATCTCTCGAAGAAACCTCCACATGGGCCGTTGCGGTCGTATGTGCAGTGTTCGTCGTTATATCCATCGGTATAGAACACTTGATCGAGTCCCTTGAAAAGGTTGTGTCAATTTTCTTTCTTCTTGTTTGATTTTAGTTTTGTTTCAAGCTACTCATTTCCTACTTTTTTTGCGACAGTGGTTTAAGAAGCGAGAGAAGAAGGCAATGATTGAAGCCCTCGAAAAGATCAAAGCAGGTTTGGATGATTGGACCTGATATTTCTATTTTCGTTTCAATCTCGTATTTTATTTCATTTATTTTTGTGTGTTTGGTTTCCCAGAACTAATGTTGCTCGGGTTCATATCGTTACTTCTGACCGTGGGCACATCATACGTGGCAAAAATATGCGTGCCTAAAGACCTCGGAAATAAATGGCTCCCGTGTGACAAAAAGGATAAAGACGACCATGATGGCGACGGCGACGAAGGGAAAAATGAGCATAGAAGGTTGCTTTCGTATGGTGAAGAGATGGTGTGGCGTAGAGCTTTGGCCTCTGGGACTGATCAGTATGATTATTGTGCCAATAAAGTAAGGGACCTAAGTCCTAACTATACAATTTTTTTATGTTTGAAAGAGAAAAAATATTAATTTAATTATTTTGTGGAATTAAAATAGGGGAAAGTGTCGTTGATATCGTATTCTGGGATTCACCAATTGCACATCTTCATATTTGTGCTGGCATTTATGCATGTTCTTTATAGTGTAATTCTCATGGTATTAGGCCATGCCAAAGTAAGTTCTTTCATCCTAGTTTTTACTATTATATTTCCTTTGAATAAAATAGTACTACTAATAAACAAAATGTTAATTGATGATACTTTTTTTTTATCACAGATGAAGAAGTGGAAGAAGTGGGAACTGGAGACCTCGTCTACGGACTACCAATTTAACAACGGTAAATTTTTTTAATTAGGGGTTAAATTGGATTTAACTAAAAATTGATTGTGATTAATGTTTAATTGAATTCCAGATCCTGATAGATTTAGGTTTGCTCATCAAACCTCATTCGTCAGACGTCATTCAGGAATCTACAACACTCCCATTATCAAATGGATTGTAAGATTAATTGTTACTATTATGGTTGACAAAAGTTGTATCATTAATTAATTACATATGCGCTTTTATTTTAATACTATATATATTATGTAACAGGTAGCATTTTTCAGGCAATTTACTGGATCAATATCAAAAGTTGACTACATGACCATTCGCAATGGATTTATTACCGTAAGTTTCCATCCTAATTATTATAAATTATCAATACTCATTGTCTTATTAATTAGAGTTAGTATGTAACAAGTGCTATATCAAATAATATTGGCAGGCCCATTTTGCACCGAATACCAAATTTGACTTCCACAAATATATAAAAAGATCAATGGAAGACGATTATAAATCGGTCTTGGGTATAAGGTTGGTATAGCATATGTATTGTAATTTAATTTCGAATTCAAGTATTTTTATGATTCCAAATACTACTAGATTTGAAGAATATAAATTTAATTTCACACTCTTAATTTTGTGTATTAATTAGATCCTAAAATTGTTTTTGTTTACATGTATTATGCAGCATTCCCTTATGGTTCTTTGCAATTATGTTTTTATTCTTCAACGTCTATAGTAAGTCTTCTTATCATATATACAAATTTCATTTGTGCATGGTTCTATGCAATTATATTTTTACCTTGAATAATTTATTGTGCAGGATGGCATACATTGGCTTGGATTTCCTTAATTCCACTCATAGTAAGTTGTCTTTATTCATTCTGTCAAAATAGTAAGTCGATAATAGGTTTTCCCTTACTGGCTAAATGCTTATAATATACTTCCATATATATTAGCCCCTTAATTATTAATGTTACATTGATATTATCTCCTGGTGCCCCCACACCAGGAGTTAGGGTGTGTTTGGGATAACCATTATGCATCAAGATATTGGATCCTTTTTCTAGATGGATAAAGAAAAGAGAAATTTTAAAAGTCGTGTTCCGAGGAACTGAAACCCGAAATCTTTAATTTCGAACATTATCACTATACGACTAGGTCAACATACATATGCATGTTGGATCCTTTTGTTGGTAGTGTGTAGTTTAATTCTTGCATGTGTTTTCGTTTTTATTATGTGTAATTTCTAAAAAGAAAAGTACCAAGCTAAAAGGCCATGAGTGCGAAAAATATATCTAAGAGATTGTGTTTCAGATAATTTTATTAGTTGGGACGAAACTTGAATTGGTGATAGTGGAGATGGCTCAACAAATCCAAGATCGAACAACTGTAGTGAGAGGAGCTCCACTTGTGGAGCCAAGTAACAACTTCTTTTGGTTTAATCGCCCACAATGGATACTCTTTCTCATACACTTTACCTTATTTCAGGTAAATAATGGAGTATTTCAATCACATCACAAATATATACAAACTGTCCATGTTACTTTTAACTAATTATTTTGGTGTTTGCAGAATGCATATCAAATGGCCTACTTCTTATGGAAGTGGGTAAGTAATCGAATTGTAACAGCTTTGATTTTAGTGAAGTTGGTCTAAATACAAATTACTAATTATTAACATTTGTATGGCAGTACGAATTTGGAATTACGACATGCTTCCACGAGGCCCTTTTTGTAATTTTGATTAGAGTTTTCTTAGGGTTAGGGCTTCAAATAGTGAGCAGCTACATCACATTCCCACTCTACACCTTGGTCACACAGGTATATATATAGTGATGCTATGCTAGTTTCATTAATGAACCATGTATATAGGATCAATAGTTTGATGATGAGTTATTTGATGATCAGATGGGATCAAACATGAAGACGTCGATATTCGAAGAGCAAACATCAAAGGCTCTGAAGAAATGGCACCAAGCCGCGAAGCAACGCAACAAACAACGGAAAGATAATGCTTCTGTCACCATGAGTGGCAATTCTACCCCTGTTCATGGCTCATCGCCAATTCATCTGCTACACAACTATAAAATCAGGTCCAATGCACCCGACGAGGTTTCTGACACTGAGCTCTCCGAAATCGACACTTCCAAACACACCACTCTGCCACCTCCGCAATCTCATAATATCGATTTTTCATTTGGCAATTCATCTCAACATAATTGACTCTTCGTGACCTATTATATTTCCAAAATGGATTTACATAGAATCTTCTCATGTTTTCAATTTAGTGAAACTTGGGAGTTTTAAACTTCAATTATTATATAGTACTAGTACGTAGTTATGTTGTATTCAGGTGGGGTGGGATTTATTTGATTTTTTTAGTTGAATATCTAGCAAGTTTTTTGTAATATAGTTGAAAGAAAATTATGACGACCTTCATTATTATTTGAAGGCGAATAATTTGAAAGGAAAAAGAATGGAAAGTGATTGAACGAGACTCGAATAAATTGGCGATCATAATATAAAGCTGTGTATATTATAAATTTATAGTAGTCATAATCGAATATTTAAAAAAAATCATGTATCATATTTTTAGAATAAGCAACCAGAATAATAATTTGAATCAAAATATTATGAAACTATGGTAATTAAATGATTTTTAAATTTTTAACTTTTTTGTAATAAATGTTAATCGCAATGTATTATCCAACAAGATTTTATACTATACTACAAAATTACGAATGAGACATAACGAGATACTAAGATTATTGGAAATATTATCTCATCCACTATTACTTGAATATATTCGACTTGGAACTGTGATTGTTTTTTATTTATTTTTTGTACAATCAATCTATATTCCTAAATTAGTTTAACCTAAAAAGATACACTTACACCTGCCCTTAATGAAACACAAAACTAAGCAAAAATAAATAAATTTTTGATAAAATATCTATTTCTAGAAAGTGACGATAAAGAAGGAAAACAGATTTTCATTGCCAAAAAGCCAACTCAGCCAATCAAACACAGACGCGTGTCAACAAACGGTAAATGTCCTTAACGGCCGTCGACGGGCCGCCCTTCCCGACACCGCAAAAGGCCACAAACGCTCCACCGAATCGCAGCCGTTAAAACTTTACCCGCGAACTTAATCCAACGGCGAGGAAGCATTTGCAGTTGGCCATCCAAACAATCAGCGCACAAACGACCGCGGCGCCCCACGTGTCGGTAAAGAACACCTTTTTTTACCTGCGATCGTCTGTCACAAACTAATCGCATCGAATTTAACGAAAAATAATTCGTGGGCTTTTCATTTTCTTGGCGAAACTATAAACAATTTCAACCCCGAGTTTCGCTGCTCTTTTTTAGGGTCTCAATTACGTACAAGGGATATTTCTGCATTTTGTTGTTGTATTGATAAAAGGATTTGGAATAGCATTTGAGGCTTTGAATCTGAGCAAAGATTCTGTTTTTTCATTTGATGCCCAAAAGGTTGAATTTTTATGGTGTAATTAGGTTTGTATGCGAAACAGATTTTTGATCCGTTCATAGACGGTGGCGTTTTGGTGCAGCTTTAACCACGGATTTAGATCTGAGATTAGGCTAATTGTGATACTTTTGAGTTGATTGACGTTTTATGTTGTTCAAGGTGTAGAAGGATTGAGGGATTTTTGGGGGGAATAGACAGTGCTCCAAGCTCTGGTGGAAAAGAAAGGACAAAAGGAATTGGTGAAAAAGGGTGTTGGTTTATCTAAAGGAGAGCTATCTTCTAGTGATTTTATTGGGGTTGGGTGATTTTGATCCAGGGCTGTTTTTTCTCATCTTGGGAATTTCTTTAGCTGCTTCTCTGACAGGTTGAAATTAGTTGGTTGTTTCTCTTGTTGAAGAAATTTAGATTGATGATATGTGAAGGAGAATGGCTGCGGGTGCTGAGTTAACACATCCATTTACTATTGTAGAGAGCGATTTTAGTAATGATAATAGCAGTGAGGTTTCTGAGGTGAAAGATGTAATAGTATCAGATAACTCGGAAGAACTGCCGCAGACAGTGAATGGTAAACCGCCACGGCATTTGTCAGTTGTGCGGCACTCTCTCGGAGCTGATGCTCTCATGCCGCCTTCGGAGTTGGTGAGTGGATTTGTGCTTTGTGTAACTATGTTCTAGTCCTTTTGTTTTATCGAATCTTGCATTGCTCGTGAACATGTATGGTTAATTGTTTGAAAGCACGGGGTTAACTACTTTCTTTTCGAGTGATTGATAGTAATGTATAGCATGTAGCTTTAGGTTGATGTTGAACTGTTAGATAGGTGATTAAGTAACATTAACTGTGTTAGTTACTGCTCAAGGAGCAACCTCGATCTTACCCTTGAACAAGATAGAGAATTGTGTATCTTACATGGTGTGCAGTCATGTTCCCTTGTTTCTACACTCGTTAGAGGCCAAAGGTGCTCTGCCTACAATGGTTCGTCTACAATTCTGAAATTGGGTCATTGTCCGTAGGTATAGGATTGAACTACCCATGATACTTGATGCATCTGGAATTTAGTATTTATCTGGGAACTTCTCCGTCTTCTATGTGCCGATCACGGACTCCATGATACTTATTATAGTTTCTTTTTGATTCTCAGTTAGAAGTTTAGGCTTCTTTAGATATTGGTTGGCTGGAGTTGAGAATTTCGAATAGGGAGAATTGACATTGGGAAAATTGTGCAGTAGTAAAATTAGTTTTTGTCGCAAAATCAGGGGGTAAAGTGTGTTGTCTGTCCATAGCCGATCATGTTTGTTATAGTTGTTTGGAGTAATATTATTGTGTGTATGAAGCAATTTTTGTGTAAGGTGTTGCTGAAAAGTTTTAGATGTCTAATCATTTCCCAAAATTGAGATGTAAAAGTCTATGACTTGAGATTCTGGATTGCTTTCAGCTGATGCTCCTTCAATTCCATTATGACTCTGCTGAGATGTTGTACTATATCCTGATTTTTGAAGTCGTCTTTATCATTTTTATTGATTCATAAGCATATGCTATATTAGCCTTGTAAAACATGGCCGAGATAGTTCGTGCCAAAAAAGTTTGCTTGCAATAAATGTTTGCTTAGGGCTTGTGCTACCTTTTAGGCTGTTACTACTATTTAAGCTTCATTGGCACTAGCTATCTAACAAATTAGCAAAGATGTTAATTCATACTTCTTGTATTTTCAAGGATTCTTGTCATGGGATGACTGGAGTCAAGTCCCCTACAGATCTAATATCTAGCTATACACCGATTTTTCGGTCTGGAAGCTGTGCTGAGAAAGGTCCTAAGCCATACATGGAAGACGAACATATCTGTGTAGACGACTTACCCCAATATCTAGATAATGTCTCTGGTTTCTCTTCAAGTGCAGCTTTCTACGGGGTAAGTGTGGTTCTATTAATTAATTAATTTGTGTTAAAGCTTTGTTTACATTGAAGTCCTTACAGATTTTGAATATGGCCATCAAAGCTCTTTACGCAGAAAATGCCACCCTTTAATTAGGTTTTGCATTTTGATAAGCATATGATGTGAATCATTCAAATCAATCAAAAAGTAGTTGACCGTACGAGTGAATCCTGCATTCTTCGCCTTTGAAGCTCTCGTCTTTTCACCATTAACCCAAATTCTGCATTTACTGATCGACGCTATACTTTGACAGGTGTTTGATGGTCATGGAGGCACAGATGCCTCGTCGTTTGTCAAGAACAATATTCTCAATTTTATAGTCGAGAGCTCCTGTTTTCCAGCATGCATGGAGAAAGCAATCAAGAGTGCATTTCTTAAAGCTGATTACGCGTTTGCGGATGATAGTTCCCTCGACATATCATCTGGCACCACGGCCTTGACTGCATTCATATGTGGAAGGTAAGATGGCTTTTGAAAACAAATTTTTTTTTGGGGCAAAACTTATCTGCATCCTATTAGGATTCACCATCCCCAATGATGTACTGTGCATCTGAATGCAGAAAACTGATAGTCGCTAATGCTGGAGACTGTCGAGCTGTCCTGGGGAAGCGAGGTAAAGCAATCGAGATGTCTAAAGATCACAAGCCAAATTATGCTTCTGAGAGGCAAAGAATCGAGAAACTAGGAGGAGCCATCTATGACGGTTACCTCAACGGGCAGCTCTCCGTGTCACGGGCGCTGGGAGATTGGCACATGAAGGGGCCAAAAGGGTGCAGCTGCCCTCTGAGCGCCGAGCCTGAGTTGCAGGAGACATGGCTGACGGAGGAGGATGAGTTCTTGATCATTGCCTGCGACGGCCTCTGGGATGTGATGAGCAGCCAATGTGCCGTCACAATGGCTAGGAAAGAGCTGATGCTTCACAATGACCCTCAACGATGCTCGAGAGAAGTGGTTAGGGAGGCGCTGAAACGCAACACGTGTGATAATCTGACGGTGGTGGTCGTCTGCTTCTCGCAGGATCCTCCGCCCCGGATTGAGATCGTCCCGGGCCGAGTTCGGCGGAGCATATCGGCAGAAGGGCTGAATCTTCTCAAAGGCGTGTTGGAAGGTAACTAGATAGACATGTATGTCATTTCTTGATAATTCACCTTTTGTATATGTGACTCTACTGTTTGTCGTGTATATCATATTATTCTTATTTCACCACTCTCCTCATTATTATCTTTAACGTTCATTCTCTTCTATTTTATTCTAGTCGTGTTTTGCTCTTGGTGTTGAACTCAACACCAAGAGAAGAAAGAATAAAAAACAGTTATTTTTAAAAAATTGTGTATTGACCAAACAATAAATTGTAATGCACGAATTCACCATGACGTGGTCTTTAAATTTATTTTTATTTATTCATAGAAAACACAAAACATTGTTGTTCAATCGCATAAGTTAAATACTTAGATAACTTTAATTGACGGTTGATAACTTTTAATCAACTCGTCATTCATGTTGTATTTATAGTTACTTCTATAGTAGTACCCATTTAAGAGAAAAAAAAATATTTATAATTATAATTGGCTGAACATCCAGAATCAGTAATTTGGTTTAGTTGAACCAATATTAATCAGAAATATAGTAATTATATTTTTGAAATAAAATGAAGAGTGGAAATGTTATACTGTGTGAAGATGATAGGGTGAACCAATGTTATACTCCTATTATAAACTTTTTTCTCATAAACTTTTTAAAAATTTCTTCTAACAACTTAAAAACATATTTTCGCATGCAAGAAAGAGACATAATTACGCATCTATTACCAAAACCAATTTTATCAATTTCGGAAATGATGGTCCCATCCCATTCCCATAGCTTTATTGTGTTTATTGCATTGCTGCTAAAAGTGCAAACATATAAATTCGAATTGCATACAAATATGGAATAGCTCAAATAAGATGTAATTTTGGACTGAAAAACAATCAGTATCTTCACACCTGATGGAAACTCCGGAACAAAAATTTGTGTGTCAATATGTGCATGTGAGTAAATACAAGGTGGAAAAGGACTATCCCACGTTGGAAAAGATGCTAGAGAAGTTGGGGATCTTGTCAACGTGTTTCAATGCGCGCTCAGCAATCTGCCTTGTTCTGTATTCTCCATGCTGGAATGCATCAACCAAAGCTGTGCTTATATTTGGATCACCTGCTACATCATATGCTATCGCTTCACATCTCAACAATCTCTCCACTGTCCACACCACCCGGCTCCTCAGCGTCTCTGTCCGTTTCCCCAGCAGCAAGTCCAGTATCGGCTTCACCCCTTCCGCCTCCAGTAGCACCTGAACCCCCTGATCTATGTCAACGCCATCCTCCAACAGAGTGGCCAGCGCAGCAAGTGACGCCTCCACCACCTTGTCGTTCGTGTGGTCCAACAGAGCCACCAGTTTGTCCACAGCCTGTCCATCCAACAGGCAGAATGTCTCTTTCAGTGAGCATATCCCTCTATGAATAGGGCACAGCCCCGTTATCACCGGTTGCTTGCTCAGGCAAGGGAAGATCGTGGCAAACAGCCCCGGTGCAGGGAACTCTAGCAGTTGTGTCAAGTTCTTCGATTCTTTGGATAGATTCTCCAGAGCCACGGCTGACACCATCTGCAGATTATCTAGCCCATTGGATTGCAGGAGGTCTATGAAGAGCGATGCTAGGTTGGTCCGACAACAGAGTGCGCGAGCGGCAGCACCTGACTCCTCAGATAACACGAATGTGACTCTTGCCACGACCTTCACGAGCCCTTCCAAATATGGGGTCATGAAACGGTTCCTCCTTGTCGCACCTTGCCTGATGCTAACTATTCTCGAGACCAAGCGCTGGAACACCCCTTCGTCTAGCATCTGTCTAGTGAGACCCGAATCCCTTTCGGGTAGATCAGCTAGAAATCCAACAGCTGCTGCTTGCTCCTCAGTTATCACCTCTTTTTCCAATATCTCCCGGATCAGGCTCCCGAGCTGGCCTGCTGGCCCGCGCAGGCAGCTAGCCAGCTCCGGGCCCATGTGTGGGGAGAGGTTCTGCAGAAGCCTTATCGAAGCCGCCCTCAGATCCACCTGAGGAGCTTCAATGAACTGAACCAAACTGATAGTAGCACCGGAGCTCTTGATGGCGGAGACAACACTGGACACGGTTGCTGCAGAATTTGTGAGCCCGACCAGAACTTGGAGAAGCTTGGACTCGATTGCAGGGCCAGTGTTGTTGATAAGATGCAGAAGGTTGTGAATGATCTCCTTCGACACCAGAGTCTGGTAGTTAGGCCCGATTGGCACTGAGTCGAAGTCATGGCCTGAGTTAACGACATTGGCAAGAATTGTTGCTGAAACTTCCTTGAGCCGCATTGGCAGCTGGTTTGCTCCAACAGTGAACAGATCCTTCACAAGAGGGGGCAAGATGCCTGCCTCGATCAAGACTTTGGCACTCGTTTCATCTGATGAAATCTGGTTTATAGCTTTAAGAGCAGCCTCCCTCGATGGCATGTCGGTGTGCGTCATGAGATTGATGAGTGAAAAAGCAGCTGTCCTCGCCACGAATACCTTCACCTCGTTGTCTAGAACGAGCTCACCTAGAATGGCAGCCATGGACAGCTTAGTGTCAGGAGCACCTGCAGAGAAATGACAAATGCTCAACACAATGCTATCTAAACATTTTCAAGAATCCAACAGAAATCCTTCATTACAATACAAAAACAAGATGACTGCACCTTCAAGCAGTAATGTGAGAAGAGGCTGCAATCTTCCACATTCAGCCATTTGTTTAACGTTGTTCTCACATTGAGCCAGATTCTCGAGTGTTTTATCAGTCATCTCGACAGTTAGGAGACTCTCCGAGTTGCTGGTGGCCATACCAACTAAGATCAGAACCGCCCCATTAACAGAGCCGATCTTTTCACAGAGCTTCTCTGAGTGGGAAAGCTCGTAGAGAAGAGAAACAGCTTCTTCTCTCTCTTTAGATTGCTCGTGAGACAGGAACTTGACTATTGTGCGCACAGTATCCCCTTCCGCCACGATTTCCTGCAAGAATAAGAAACTGGAGTCGAGTTAGCAGAGTACACACAGCTTGAAATAAGCTAGGGCATAGCAACAACCAGCCAACCTTGTTATCAGAATCATCCTCCACCACAATCCTAAGAGTTTCAAGAGCTGTGCAACGGACTTGTCGACTGGAGCTCTTGAGCACGTCTACGATCTTGGGAATCAAGTCGGCATCATGGACCACACGCTTATTGAAAGGGGCTTGCAGGCAGAGGCGCTGCACGAATTTCAGGGCCTGCAGAATGTCACCCTCCAAACTTGTCAGGGACAGGGATCGCCGTGCCATGTCAAGCTTAGAGGCTTCGTTCCTCGCATTCCATTCTTTAATTGTGTGTCTTAGAGCAATACTAGGGCTAAGCTCAGTGCTTTTGAGCTCTCTCAATGTCAAAGGGCAGACAGGCCTTCTTCCACTCTCCCTACACTCTCTCAGCCACTTCTCTATGGCATCCCTCTCATACGTTTGCCCGGTTTCCAAGGTCACAGGATCGTGCATCACTTGCTTCGTCAGAGGACATAGGAACGAGTCGTAGATTGGCTCTACGCGTAACTGAGCACCAAGGTCGGAATTCCCATCCCCCATCAGATTAGAGCAAAACTGTGCAAAATAGCAACAAGCATTACATTAGGATGGACATGGTGATCATTCCTCAACAAGTCCAGGATTGGTAAATCGAATGATTGAAGTTATGATACAAATATCAGCTTATGACTACAATCAATTAGGGTTCACCTTTTTGCAGCCTTGATTCAGATTTCTTGTTTAACTACATTAAGCTATCAAATCCCCTTTCTAAGTTAAGCTAGCTCCCATGATTTTACAAGAATTCATCTCTGATTAACAACAAAGTATCATTTCACAAAATGACTAGAATCCCTAATTGAACGCACCTCCCAAAACACAAAAAAACAAACTATCTAATCATAGTACTAAACTAATAATCAGTGAAATCATGGTAAATAACAAAAATATAGTTTAAACTAAAAAGATGAACAATTACCTTGAAAGGAGGGCTCTTCTAAAAGAAATAAAAAAAATTTGGTTAAATTGGCATGGATTATTGAAGAAAGCCAAGGGGAAGAGAAATGGCAAAAGAGGTGGCAGCAGTTGGCGTAGTCTCGCAGAAGACAACCAACAAGGATTAGTAAAAGTGCAAATGTCGTACGAAAACTGAAATATAAAATTCATTTTTCTTGTGCAAGAAAAGAAAAGTTTGAATGTTGAAGAGTTGACTTTGTCCAGTTCTCTGAGTCGTCGTTGTTGAACAGCAATCATGATTTCATTCTTTTTCAATTTTTATGGCAACGCCAGATTTCTTTCTTTCTAACTTAAATCTTTTTGGTGTTCAAATTGCAAAATTAGGAGACAAGTGAATCCTCTTCCTTAAAGAACACCTTTTCTCAAAACAATATCTATTTTCTCTCTTTAAATATTAATACTCCTCATTAGTTAATTGATTTAATTGAATTATTTAAAAATATATACTTCCTCCGTTCCAAAAATAAAAGTCCTATTTGGTTACGACACTAATTTTAAGAAATTACAAAAAAGTGAGATAAAAGTTAGTGAAATATGAAGCAACTTATATATATTACTATTTTTATAATATAATAATATGAGTAGAATAAATTAGTGGAATGTTCACACTACTACTATTTATGAAAAGAAAAATAAGACTTTATTGTCAAAATGATAAAATAGGACTCATATTATAGAACATATACATATGCAAATTATTTGTATATACAATTATTTTTATTTTTATTTCTATTTCTTATTTGTACTACTCAATATATTTTATAAAATTTGGCGTGCAAATAAAAATATTACTACTACCAATAATAATAGTAGATGTATAACTAATTAAAGCTCGTACATGTTTTTTTATTATTCATTTTTTTATGTATTCAACTCGTGTGCAAGCATTTCAAATCCCTGCTATAGGGTTTGCACAGATTGAATAAACTTTTGATTCCTCAAAAAATGCAGATTGCCGAAAATAGGACTGAATCGACTGATCAGCTCGTGGAAGCTGATCAGCACGTAGTGAATTTCTTAGATTCCATGGATACTTATCTAAATCTTATGGATTCCTTATCATCAACTCTTCGTCAGGTATAATCCATTCGCATTTTATTGATCCCCTTTGTATACATTCAACCAAATAGCAATTCATTTTCTTTTATTGCAAAACTAAATTGCTTCGGCGGTTCCTAGGGTTACCAACACTCTATCTGATGTCTCTGTTTACTTTGAAGAAATTTCTCTGTAAATCATAGTATAACCTTTTGGTAACCTAAATCAATTGTTGTTTTCTAGATTTGGTGAATCAGAATGTCAACAGGGGCAATTTGTGATTTATGTATCAACTGTTTTGCAGGGATGGCTGGAGCTAGCCAGTGCTCGACATTCAATGGGTGCTGCTCGTGTCAGCAGCACCTTGTTTGACCTCAAATCCCATCATGCTTCAACAACACTAGAAATAGAAGATGGTAGTGTAATGCCATTACTAACTTATTGATGATTCAGTTTTGCAAATCAAACTTGTGTGGTTCACCTAAGGCATGCTCTGCTATATGCATTTCATTTTGTGAGTAAACGATTTTATGTTTTTCTTTCCAGTTGACGCCAATGTAGAGCCACCGCATTTCAAATTGTGCAAATGGGTGGCCTCGGATGATTCTGAAATGAATAATGGGGAAGCCAAGCTTGAAACGCCACAAGCTCTGGATCAGGGTACTTCTCTATGCTTTGCTTTTCTACTTTTGTTGAAGATGCTTACTAGCATCTGAAATGTTGGCTAGTTAGATCTATACTGCCATGTTCAAGCCTTACAACCGGGATCAGTTTTTGCATATTTATGATTTTTTAATTGTTGTCTTCTTCAATTGTCGTTTAATAAGTAAGCGAGGAGATGTTGTGCATCTTTATTCCTGCAAGTTGTTTCTGTTAACAAATTATTGATATGGTGGTGTTTTGACTCATGAAGAACCTCAAGCTAGACGGGCTGAAAGTGGTGAATCCCCGGTTTCTCCTGATGATCACGTAAGTTGCGACTACTTCCATTGTGTTTCCTCAAAATGCTTTTCTTTTAAATTCTTCAGCACACATAGTCTTTGACACATTAGTGATGTTATGGACCATATAAAGTTGAACAGTTTAACTTCCTTTCTGTGAAGCTGTCCTCGATAACCTATTTGTGTCTACATCCTACGTTCTATAAAGAGAAGGCTATGTGTAACTAGTCTTTGCAATATACGAGTTCCAAAACCAGTCATTGTTTTGTTTCAACACTTGTATATCTAGTATTTTTTCTAATAGAAGCTTAAATGTCAAAACTGTTTTGGCAGGTCCAACAGGCAAGATCTAGATCACTTTCCATGTTTGGGACACTGGTCTCTCCCAAGCTTCGTGCAACCCAGACATCATTTGAGAAAGGTAACACCAATTCCTTGTTCACTGACTGCTGCTCACTTGATCATAGAACCGGTAACATTAAACCCCAACACTACTTAATGGAAAACCAATACTGAAACATTCCCCAATAACTTTCACTTATGATTCTCTGACACATGTTCTAACGTACGAGCAGCTATGGAGATGCTGGTGGAGATATCAAACGTACGAGCTTCTTTGCTGCATGCTCACAATCAAGTGCAGAAAGACGTGAAGGCTGCCAAATAGTTGTGGCTAGCTTCTAGGAGTATTTGTTTACTACTATAATCCCCCCATCTAGTATAGTCCAAGACTATTGATCATTCATACACACATGAAGATTTAGACGTTCACAGAATCCTACTTTACGCCTTTCGCTCCACCCATCATTACCTCAGATCTGTGATTTAGCAAGAATGAAATCCCTTCGACGAGCAGCAAATGATGGATAGCATATAAAGAACATGCTCGTTTGTTCAAGGTGGTTCAAAAGTTGCTATGCTGTGAGGTAACATAACTTTTTATTTTATAGTAACTCTTCATTGTTCGGAGAGTCATGTCGTTTCCACGGACAAGGTAAGAGATTCCTGACTGCCTGTGTATCCATATGGAAAAGCACAAACTTATGCAAAAGGAGTGATGATGGGCTTTACCAGTAAGAAGTAGTAGTATTCTACATCTTTTTGCTGTGAATGTCTTTTCTGGTTGTAGCAAGTTTCAGTTGCAGTGGATCTATTGGTATTCCTAAGACAAGATGTGAAATCCTATTTTAGTCTAATATGTTTGTTATCTGTTGAGGGTATTTGGTACGTAAGAAATAAAGCCTTGATTTCGTAGTTATGATGTTTGGTACAGTAAGTTGAAACTTTGATAATAAAAATTTGGCTAGACAAAATTTCGCTCAATACATTTTTTTATTTACAAAACTGTTCTAAGACTTTGTTTGTTATCATGGAATTGAAGGGTTATTTGGAGTTGGAGCTTTCCATTCAAAATCTAATATTTGAATTATACTCTGCAAAAATACTTGAATTTGGAATTGAATTCCAATTCTTAATCTTGTGAGTTTATGTTTGAACTCTATAGACAGAGCAGAGATATATGGAATTCCATAGACTAGTAAGATTGAATACCTTCCGAAGTCCAAACACATGATGCGTACACACGCACAATACTAAATGCGCGCAATGTATACAAAATGTAACACAATGTAACACATTTAGCATGCACTTTAATAAACACTGTGCACGCACAAAACATACTGCAACAACACACTAAGGTGTCGTTCGTCTGCTTTGATAATATAATACCGAGATACAATATGAGATATATAAAGATTGAATTTGGATAAAATAAACTGTTTGGTTCGGATGATTAAAGGTAATTTTATGATTCTAACAAGATCTCACTTGCATATGTTCTGATGTCAATTTGAAAAAATTTATTGAATTTTTGTATTTTTGAGAAACAGTTTAATGTCAACAACATAGTTATTATAATATGTATTTCTCAACATAGTACAGATACAATGTCAATGTTAAATTGTGTTCACATATTCAAGGAATCACATTGATATTTTTTATACACTATATTGACAGTTAGTCCAAAATCCTAAATTTGATAATTCTTCTTATCTTTTTAAATTTAAATAATAATAAAATGAATTACACATGACAATTTCTAGAAATTCTATGGTCTTAAATTAGTTGTCGTTAACAATTGATACACCTCATAGACGAAATATATGTAGAAATTAAGAAAATATTGAATTAAAAGTCAATGCCAAACACTCCCTCCGTCCCAAATAATTCGTCTCACTTTGATCGGGCACGAATTTTAAGAAATGTAATGAAAAGTGAGTTGAAAATGTTAGTGGAATGTGAGTCGTACTTAGTTTATAATAAAATGTGAGTAGGAATGAATAAGTGAAATATGAGGGTCCACTACAAAAAATGGTAAAAAGTGAAATGAGACAAATTATGTGGGACGGATCGAAATGGAAAAATGGGACAAATTTTCTGGGACAGAGGGAGTATAGTTTAATCTTTTGATATAATCAAACAAAAAATTTGGAATTAGAATACAATTTTATATCAAACGCTTGATTTACAAGATTTAAATTTTAATTATAATACAATATTAATTTATATAGAACGCCAATTACAACACGATTTTATAGTACTCTAAAATCAATTTGGAACTTGTATTCCTGCCTAGGAATATTCCTATTTCACTGAGACTTATTCATTATACCTCTTACACGAAGGTTTTGAATCTAACTGTAGGCATAACTTTAGGTCTAGCTTGTTGCTAGCAGCTGCTTGAGTGAAATAGGATTATGCATGAATAATAGCTCTCAACAAAACTCAATAGAAGACTACTTCTTTCCCGGTTGAATCCTTTTTTCTGCTATCAACTCTCTTGTACATCCACAATATTAATAGCCACACATATATTTTTTTCTATGTATGCCAACTGATCGGATGAAGAAGCAAAAACAGTTGTAAGTGAAGCTCAAAATCCACAATCAGTTATAACAGCTTTTACCTTCCAACGACTATAAGAGCATCGTTAACACTACGGGCCGGGACAACGTTGGAGGGGGCCGGGTCTGGGCCGGGCCTGGTTGTGGTCCGGCCCAGCGTTGGAGGGGGTTTGGGCCGGACCCGGGCCGTAATTTTGAATATATACATATTTTTTTAAAATTCAAATTTTTTTCCATTAAATACCATCTAATTCCACACCATTTTTATTTCTATTCTACTTCATTTCTCTCCCTCTCAAACTAAATCACTCAAATACATCCGTCAAAATGCCTCCTCAACCTGATCAAAGAGCAATTGAAGCTGACATTATCAGAATGTTAGAGGGGCGATGCCCGCAATCCAAGAGGAAATAAACAACGAGGTTGCTCGCTACCAAGCTATTCAAGCGTGGAATGAACAACATTTTCGCGTACCACAGACGGAGTATATCCACCGAGACCTTGAACAAACTCATTTGCTACTATTCACATATTATTTCTCTAGAGATCCTCGATGGAGTAATCAGATATTCAGATGTTCCGCTGTCGGTTCCGGATGCGGAAGCCTTTATTCCTGCTTATCGTCAACGCAGTTGTAGCTCGTGACTCGTATTTTGTTGGAATCATGGATTGAATGTGCCTAGTCAATGGACTTTGATCGAATAATAAATATGACGAGACATTTAATTCTTTGAAATTAAATGCTACAGCGTCGGTCTACGTTCCGCGTAGATGATCGTGGTATATTCACTTTCTCAAATCCGATTCCCGGTGAGTGAGAAATAGTGGATTAAAGTTGGGCAAGATTGAGCTTTATCTAAGTTTGAATGTAGGGAGCAATCAACTAAGTGTTAGTTGTCCCACATTGGAAGTGAGAGCCTCTTTTGAGGTGTATGAATTAAGTGTTCTACTACACTTAATAAATTCTAGGGGACCAAGTTGGGCTAAAGAGCCCACACGCGCGCGCACGCGCAAGCCGCCACCGCTCGCCCGCCGAGCCGCATCACGCCCGTGTCCGTGGACTTGGATCTTGGCAATTGGTCTTTGGGCTCTCGGGTGCCAAGGTATTACTTTTTGGACCAACGACCTGATCAAGTCAGAGAACATCCATGATCAAGCTGGCGGAAGTCCAGGTGACCTGTTCAAGCTAGCGAAGTCTAGCGAGGTGAACAGGCTGGAGCTGGCACATACCAGTGAACTAGTGAACTGATCAAGTTGATTGCAGACTTGATTAAGTTGATCCACTGAAGCAGGCGAAGCCTAGCGACGTAACCAGTGAACTGATCATCAAGCTGGCTACACTCACTTTAGGATGTACATGTCTAGATACATCCGGGATTCGAAATCCGTAACATTTTGTAACACCCGACAGTTATATAATCTGTCTTCATGATCCATGATGACAACCATCAAGGCTGTTGACCCCTGCAGGTGGATGGAGCCTATAAATAGGCTAGTCATTCTAGCATTCTAACATACTAGAAACATCAGACAAGCAACAAACACAAGCATCATAAGCTCTATGCCTCTCTGCATAAGTTTCTGTCGAAAGCTCTGCCCTCGCCTTATTCCAGTCCCCAGAGCTCGTTTCAATTGCAGTGTTGCATCAAACAAGAGGTAGCCGTTTTATCTTTGGGGACAAAACGTCAATCCGAAGAGCACTACCGGGATGTATCTCGTTTTGCGAAAGAGACCTCCTCGACTCGGCTATTTCCTTACTTTCACGGTTTATAGTTTCGAATCTTACATTGTAATTTAGTTTCAGTTTCACATCCTGTATTCCTTCTTTTGGGTTGTATTACGCCTGACAAGTATTTATCTCTTGTAATCCCGGAACCACCAACATATTTCAAGCAAACCACCGATGTTGTTGGCCGGCAAAGTATATCGACTTTGCAAAAATGCACATCTGTCATACGTAAACTCACTTACGGACTACTTCAGATATTTTCGACGTGCATCTCCATGTACGCGAGCAGAATGGACAAGAGTGTCTAGCTAAATTCTGTCGGACAATCATCAAGCATTCAAGGATACATACTTGAGAAAGCCAACGACCGACGACACCCGGAGGTTGGTAAACATGCATGGGCGGGTCCTCGGCTTCCCCGAGATGCTGGGCAGCATCGACTGTGTGCACTGGATGGAAAAATTGTCCAACGGTATGGAGATGACAATACACTAGCGGGCACAAGGGCACACATCCGACGATCGTGTTGGAGGCCGTTGCCGACCAACGATTGTAGATTTGGCATGCCTACTTTGGTGTCGCTGGGTCTAACAACATACTCAATGTGTTGAACGAGTCTAGTGTTCAACAATCTGTCTGTCGGGCGAGCGCCGAAACGTAGAGTTCACGGCCAACCACCGCCGACACAGTGTGGCATACTATCTGGCTGATGAGATCTACCCATGATGGCCCGTGTTCGTGAAGACTATCACAGGTCCGAAAACGCCGAAGAGGTCGTTGTTCGCCCAAAAGCAAGAGGCGGCTCAGATATGGAGCGTGCATTTAGAGTCCTCTAAGCACGACGGGGTATAGTGAAAGGAGCGGCTCATGGCCTGTTCAACTGAGATGCGTGAAGAAGAAGCACACACTTGTCTCCAAACGGATATAATTGAAGAAATTTGGACATGCTCCAACGTTTTCCAGCATTGATTTTATGTTTTAATGTTTTATTTAATTTTAAGTTTCCGTGTTTTTAATTTTCAATTTTTGAATAAATTATGAATTTCTCATGTTATAATTGCTCAACATTTTCTATTTTTATAAGTAAAATAGTTTGTAGTAGTGAATAGTGCAATTTAATAGTTCGAGCCTACAGGGTTATAGAAGTTGTGGCCTGACGCAGAAAAATAAAAGAATGATGATGTGGATGGGATTTGAGACTTGGATCGGGCATAGTTAATGATGCTCAAAAAGTCAGCTGCCCCTTTGAGTTGCATTTGATTCCCAACGGCTATAATTTTCATCTCCAGCTTCAAATTCAATGCTGCTTTGATTCAAACAATCTATTACCTCATATTGCTTCATTGTATCCATCCACATAGTTCACTATAGTACAAGCTAGGGAGGCGAAATAAACTAAGTAGTAGTTCGCAATAATAAGCATCACGGTAACATCAACCTATAAATGCCCTACCAGATATATACAATCATTTGTGAATTCTATAAATCTAAATTCATTATGCAATTTTTTAATGCTAGAATAAGTGAATATCAACTCCATTTGGAGGAATCTATTTTGCATTTGAACTAAGACTGGGAATGCGACATTGTACGTTAAACTAGTTTCTAACGCTATACCGATATACCTCAAATTTTGAGTATATTAATAGCTTTAGATAAATCTACCTAATATCTAATACTTCTGTCCCACCGAGGATAATTCACTTTTTATTTTTGGTTTGTCCCAACCAAAGTGACCAATTACTTAAAATGAAAACATATTTATCTATACTTTATTCCATCTCTTTTAGTTTACTCTCTCCACTTTACACTCAAAATAAAATTACATAAAATCCCATGCCGCCCAAGGAAGGGATCATCTTCCTTGGGACAGAGGGAGTAAGGCATTTCAACTTTTGTTACTGAATTTTAGGTTCATGAAGAATGAATTATACTGCTATAAATCACAGAAGCATAATTGTTTGTGCGTTGCCGATAATCAACATTATTAGTACGTTTATCATAACTGATAACTGGATGACCGTATACACATTCCTAGAAACTCCATCCACCAAAGGGTAATTCATTTTCATAGCTACTGTTCAGTTGTCATGACTAATTATTATGTGATAATCCATTTAAGACTAAGTTGTGAGATTGTTTTAGTTGGCGGAAATGACTAATTATTACATGATTATTCACATAAAATTAAGTTGTGGGATTCATTCTTATGAACCAAATATAATACTATGATCAAATGCTAACTAATTAGCAACCCCAAATTAAGACCAAATCTTAACTATTAGATTAGGAGATCTAGTGATTGCAATAATCATAAATTATATTTAAAATTAAAAAAATTATTAAATAAACTTAAAAGATATTAATGTCAATTCTTATAGTATATGGTAGTTAAAACCAATCAATTTCTCTCTCTTCACAAAATCATCTTTAAACTTTAAATTTATGTATCTCTCTCAATTTAAATTATTTTTAGTAAAAATTATTTCAAACTAAAGGTAATTTCATATGGATTCTTATAATATCCCAATTGCATATGTTCCAACGATGATCGAATGATAAAATTTTATAATTTTTATTTTAATTTTTCGTATATGTTATAAGCATATCTTATATCAATAAATGTATCAAAAAAATCTCAACTTAATGCATGTACAATATCAATAAAACTATATTGATATTTTCTGGTACTTTATGTCACTATGTTAATATTTATAATACACTATGTTGATATAAAAAATCATGAAAATTATTATTATGGTATAACAGATTGACTATTGACTCATGCTAATTTATTAATTAAAAGCGTCACCCACAAGTGTACGAGATATGTAACACGCGACAAGTTAAATTATCGATGCTCGAAGACTAAAATGCTAGAATGAATACTATGATGCAATGTCAAACACTATTTAAACTAATTAGAGGGGTTTTTGAGTTTTCTTAACTAAGAACAAAGAGCAAACAAGCAAATAGAGACAATTAACTAAATAAAGCAAATAAAATATGATTTTCACATAAATTGGGAAATGATAGGGAAATGGATCCGTTAGAATGGATCAAGGATATCACCTACGGGTCATGCCCATCTATTGTGCCTCAATTGTGGTTAGGAAAGTCGGGATAGTTGGTTAGACCTTGAGTGCATCTAACGCGTTGATCGACCTTTATTGTCGGAGTCTCCTTCCAACACTTCGAGAACGATTCCCTAATTCTACGGACTCAAGCCCTCTCCCTAGCACATGCATTTCTCGATCACATGGGTTGCACGGAATTGTTGATTGAACATCTATCCTAATCATGCATTTTTCAATGGCAATAATCAAGCAAAAGATGTATCCAATTGGTAGTTAAGTAATTAGATAATAAAAGCTTAACAATCAACAAAACCAACAATATGAGATAGATAAGCATTAAACCAAAGATCAATCCATAGTCCATACAATCCAATCAAACTTCTCCAAATCCCAACTAGACACTTAGCAACTCATAATCAAAGATAAAACAAAGAGAAAAACAAAGAAATCAAAACAAAACATGGATAGAAATGGAACTAGAACTCCATATAGGTGGAATTGATGGTGGGGAAACCTTCTCCTTCAATCTCTTGTTTTAGCTTACTTTTGTGGATAATGGAAGTTAGAGCTCGAAAATGAAATGAGATCCCCTTTTTATCCGGAGTGAAAAATAGGCAAAATATAGAGTCTGCCTAAAACGCCCGATTGGGCGATCTGCCAATGCCAAAATGCCCAAAAGACCAAGCGTTTTCTCTGGAAAACGCGATCACTTCAAAACGCTCGACCAGGCAAACTCTTTGTTTCTTGACGTGCAGTTTCCGCCAGAACGCCCAAGCGGATATTTTCTTCTCCTAGAAAACGCTCGGGCGGGCAAAATCTCTGTATTGGTCCCTTTGACTCCGTTTAAGCTTGTTTTAGACCTGTTTTTGCATCAAGACTCCAACAAACTCGTTAGCTCTAAAAATAACAAATAAGTGGATGAAACCTGGACTTTATCCCTCAAATTATTCAACAACTTGTATTGATCACCCACCTAAACATCCTAAACTATGAGTTTGTCAAATTTTTTTTATCATTTTATTGATATTTTATCTCCTATTTATTGAAATTCGTGAGCTTTAATCTCATTACTCATTTTAATATTTTATGGTATATGATTAGTCTTAGTTATGGATTGATTGTTATATGCAATTTTAATATAATCCTACTATACTATTTAAGTATATGATACTATAATCTTGTAAACCGAACAACCCTATATTGAATTTTTTAAATCCGTACGAAACATATCTAGACATTAAAGCCCAAAATAATTTCAAAGAGGGCAGCCCAAATTAATTGCTTATGCTTATATAATTGCTAATAATGATTACAAATAAATTACAAAGCGGTCAATCCAAATTAAAGCCCAAGACGCTGAGGCGGTGAAAATTTGGAGATCCCGCCATTATTTGCGCCAACGCGATTTGAACTTCTCGATATCTCAATTCAGCCCCTTTTTATAGTTTCACAAATCCTTCTTTTCTCATCAAACCCTTATTTCCCTCTTCATTGAAACCCTAATCCTAGCTCGCTGCTTTCTCAGGTCAGTTTAGGTCTTCGTGATTTCGTTGTCACCATTATTGATTTATTTTTTCCGATCTTTTGCACTTTTGTAAATCTGAATTTGTCCATGCTTTGCTTGAAGTGCATCGTCATGAAAGGAGGAAAAACAAAAGCTGATTCAAAGAGCAAGTGAGCATCTTCTTACGTTTCTATTTCCTCTTGTGTTGCGAGTTTAGGATATTGTTTACGGCGTGTAGTTAGTTTTAGTGTTCTTTTTGGTAATTATTTAGTATAAGATCTACCAATGGAAATTGATAATGGCTGTAATTGCTCAAATTGTTTTGACTTAGATTTCGAAGAGTTGCATTGCATTTGTTGGCTATTATGTTTAGGTTTTAATTTTCACTGTCGTGCTCTAAACATAAACAAACTAAAGTGGTTTTACTCTAGTAGATCTGAGATCAGTGTTTATAGAGCCATTATCTAGCTAAAATATTTCCGAGTTCATCAGACTACATACTCTCGAACACAGTGAGAATGAGCTAGCCTTTAATTTGTCAGTTTCTTGATCTCGTTTTTTCCTTTCAGGTTGGTAGTACTTTGATGATTTGTAACATTTTTACAATGTAGTAGCTTGTAATTTTGTGATACACATTAAAACAACAACCCAATTCTGTTTACCTTCCCGTGCTGTTGTGATAGCTATCAGTGCTTGTGCATGTGTAGTGTCCACATTGTGTGTTTCTGAGGACTAGTCTGAGTTTCTTCACTTGGAACACTGTTGATTGTTTGTCCTTTTTTTTTTTTACCTTTGGAAATTTGGCCTATATTGTATACTGTGCTGTTGTTGTTTGTCAGAGGAGTAATATTGTTATGGTAATGATGTTAGGCTTGGTGTGAAGATGACAAAGAAGGAAAAGAAAGCTGCTAAGGATCCTAACAAACCAAAAAGGCCTCCAAGTGCTTTCTTTGTTTTCATGTATTTAAATCCTACCCTTATCCATTGTGTTTGATATTTTTCTTTCATTGCTTGGTTTTGAGATTTATTTGTTTATATTAAGAGACTCTGCTATGTTATGTGATCCTATCTATATTATGATTACAGGGAAGATTTTAGGAAGCAATATAAAGAAAAGCACCCTAGCAACAAATCTGTTGCTGCTGTTAGTAATTCTGCCTTTTACTCTTTTGCTTCTGTTCATTATTAGATCATGTAGAAACTTACAGTTAATGCAATGTGTTCAGGTTGGTAAAGCTGGTGGTGATAGGTGGAAGTCATTGAGTGAGGAGGTAAGTATACTTTAGATTCTTGTTGTCTAATGGCCAATGTTTTCTATTGTCCCATCCTATGGCTGTTTCTACTTGTTCTGGTTTTGTGATATTTTCATGAAACTGTACATATATGATATAGGAAAAGGCTCCATTTGTAGCAGAAGCAGGGAAGCGCAAAGAAGCATATGAACGAAACATGGAAGCATACAACAGAAAATTGGTATGACTGGTGCAGTCTATTTGTTATTTGCTATGCTAGTTGCTAGACTGCTTTATTGTATGTAAGCTTTGTTATGTCCATTCTATTGTCTAGACTACAATACATGACATTCATTTGTGATGATTGGCCTAGATAGATTAAAATGGTATGGGTAAATTCCTTATTTATTTTGAAGGATTACAGTTTTTGGCTATCCCAATGTGGCAATGCCCATAATAACTCCTATAATTTGAGTTAATTTTTCTTGATATTATCCCATTGAAAGGGTGGAATGGAGATAAAATTTGTTAATCTTCTGTTTTATCACCCTCACGCATGATAAGTAAGCATTGCCTAAACTATCTTCTGAACATTTGAATAGGCTGGAGGTGCTGATGATGATTCTGACAAATCAAAGTCAGAAGTAAACGATGAAGATGAGGAAGGCAGTGTTGAGGTTTGTTGTCTATACACTGAACAGTCAGTTCACCAACCAATCCTTTCCTTTGTTAAATCTTACAGTACTGATTATCTATTATGTTTAATTTGGTTTAGGAGGAAGATGATGACTGAAGTGTATGTGTAATGTTTTTCTCGGTATGGTTTGGTGGCCATACTCCCCATTTGATCTAATGACATGAATTAGTAGTTTATAACATGGTATTAACTTTGTTACTTTTTGCTAACCTTTGAGACTGTGTATGCTTATTATGGTAGATCTTAATGCGAAGCTTAGTTTTCCAAGTAGTGTGGCTTGGTTGTACTTCATCTATATTTGGCTCCATATATCTCATATCATAGATGCTTCATTTAATTTGCATGATGGTGGAATTTACATCCAAGTGAAGATTCTTGGATCACAAATTGTTTATTGCATTTTTCTTGATATGATTAGACCTTTTTATTTTTAATCAATGATTAAGGGGTGTTGATTTTTCATTATTTTTAAAATTTCTCCGATTAATGTGATAATCTTGTTAATTGCCTCAATAAAATTAATTCTAAAGAAATAGTATTTTACATATATATAGAAGATACATCTCTTTATGTACCTGAACTAAGATTTTTATCTAGTCATGCAATGTACAAATTGCTTTTCTGCCAAATTTGTGACACGTCTATGTCGCATTTTTTTGTGAAGCAATCTTACCACGCACATTTTGGCATTATAGATTTGCAGGTAAAAATTGTGTACGTGATATCTTCCTCTAGAAAGGAAAAAGGGAAAAAAAAAAGTGTACGTTTCTACCAAATATCAAAATTTCATTCACGAGCGAAGTACAATGTTCTATTGCAATGCAGTTACAGAAAAAATGATTTATGCCAATTGCCAAGAGCTCATAAATTTACCACAACAATTTTGCTCAAGACATTTGAAAAGAAATCATGCTATAATAATAAAGTTGTTAAATTATGTGATCATTGTTGAATAATACTAACAGTTTCTGGGATGTGGTAATTTAATGTGTGCTGCTTCCATTCTTCCCCTTCCAAATATACTCTCTCATAAAATCTGGCTTTGAGCGTCAATGAATGCAGCAGTGCTTCTAGTCCCATATTTTCCCTACAAATTTCCCTATTAAACAATCCTATAGAGTGAATTAAAAGTTAAAACAATACTATATCTTGATTCACATAAATACACAATTTACCAGTAGAGTGTCTACTTGCACAAAAATGGAGCTCAAATTGTGCTCCCAATGGCGAGGGCATATGTTTGGAAGCTTGTTTTCGTCGGCTTTCTCTGTGTCCCTCATCTGCTTTTCCACTAGCTCCTTCACGGGATCTCGCCCTCCCTATATAGATCAACTTGCACCTTGACAAAAACCCGCCAGTTAAGACATGTGTCCGCTTGCACCTTGAACGTTCATGATGCGTGCTATGTTGAGATATTCACATGTAGGTTTTAGTTTAAAAAAAATCACTTTAATACCTAATTAATTTTAGGATAGAAAGAAGTCGTGCATTGCGTTGGAGAGGACGTGGATGACTGGAAGAACCGGTTGAATGAAGAAAGTAGGCCTATTGGAGACATACACCATGGAAGAGGCGACCCACGTGCCTCAGGCGACCTCTTCTTCGCCTCAGAATGACTTCGCTGCTGTCCCACCGTCCGACCTAGCCCTACAATTGAAATTGGATCAATTCTGGATGGAAATTCAAGACTAGAGTTCTAAGCTCGATATCCCCTTTAAATTACTTCAAATATTTTTGACAAATTGCATACCACATATTTGGCCATACATTTAATCTTTCGTTCACGTAACATTGTTGATACTAATAAAAACTAAGATCTGAAGTTATTTATCCACAAAAAGGCTAATGATTCTACATTTTATTCATGTTATTCTAATTTCTGGAAAATACATATAATATCTTATAAAATATCAAATGGAGAAGTCCACATCACAACCTGTATTTCGAGAAATGCATAGGAATTGGGACAATATTATGTGTTAATATGATAGTCAATTTAAAACACGTGGATAAAATAATACTCCGTATTTGATAAAACGATAATGTGTAATTGAATTCGAATCAACATTTTACCAATGTCTTTTAAACCAGTTGATACATTAATGTGTAAATTTTCAAAATTTGAAAAGTGTTAGATGGAATTTGAGCATCTTCCATGATTTTTTGATAATTTACTTTTATTAATTTCTTTGCTCTTTTCTCAAATCAACAATTTTTACTTCTAAAAGCTACTCCATTTTCTTACGGGTAAGAAATATTAAGAATGTTAAGAAGTGGGTGGGACCGGGAGTAACAAATTATGCAAATGTACTTAGCTGTGGTACATCAAAAGTACTTAGCTTTGGTACATTATGATTCGTTTTCTATCATTTATTCTAGATTATTGAAGGATTATGTTTACATAAGATTTTTTGTTTGAGTGCAGGGGTAAATTTGGAAATATGCATATCCATCAATCAATTGCCGGATGAAGATAAAATGGAAAATGAGAAATATATATCTTCAAAGAGGGGTTTTGTGATAAACCCTAGCTAAGTCAGTCATTCTACGAATTCAAATCTCTTCTCGACTGATTCGTGAACACATCACACATAGATGCGATTGGGGCTAATTTCGTCTGTTAATTGTTGCGATATATTGATATATGTTCCCTGCTCGATAGTTTCAAATTGATTATGGAGCCTAAATTCTTACTTTCCTCGCCCAAATTGCCACCATCAGCTTGTGCTGTCCCATTTTTTTGTCTTCTGAAATGTAAACCGTGTGCGAATTTCGGTTTATCAACTACTTGTGGAAATTTGAGCAAGACTTCAGAATTTTGTCTTGACGGGAAATAATGAATCTCGGACAAACTCGAGGAAATATTTTCCGGTTATCAGAGCTGGTGTTGCGAACAGGAGGAAGGAGCTTCCGTTTGACAATGTGATTCAGATGGGATAAGAAGCTGAAATTGGTGTTGAAGATTAGGAAGATTTTGATGAGTCAGCCGGATGGGATTATGGTGCTTCGTGAATTGGGTAGATTTAGAAAAGCTTTAGGGCTGCAAAAAAAAGAGGCGTTTTATCGCGTTGTTGAAGAAATTTCAGGCTGTGTTTGAGATTGTGGAAGAAGGTGTTTATTCACCTCGGTTCAAGTTGACTCCTGAGGCCAAGAAACTTTACCTCGAGGAGATGAAGATTAGGAATGAAATGGAGGATTTGTTGGTTATTAAGTTGAGGAAACTGTTGATGATGTCGATTGATAAGCCGATTCTGTTGGAGAAGATTGCTCATTTGAAGACTGATGTGGGGCTTCCGTTGGAGTTTAGGGATACTATATGTCAACGATACCCACAGTATTTCAAGGTTGTTGCAACAGGACGTGGGCCTGCGCTGTGTGTCTGCAGCAGAGATTGGTGAAGACGAGAATAGGCTGTGAGAAGCGGAAGAGAGAGATTTGATTATTGATCGTGTGCCTAGGTTCAATAGAGTTAAGCTACCAAAAGGGCTTCGTCTTTCGAAAGGTGAGATGAGAAGGATTTCTCTGTTTAGAGATATGCCTTACATTTCGCCTTATTCTGATTTTTCGAATTTGAGGTCTGGTATCCCCGAAAAGGAGAAACATGCTTGTGGTGTTGTTCATGAGATCTTGAGCCTCACTCTTGAGAAGAGAACACTTGTGGATCATTTAACCCAGTTTTGGGAGGAATTTAGATTCTCCCAACAGCTAAGAGGCATGTTGATTAGGCATCCGGATATGTTCTATATATCACTCAAGGGGGATAGATTTAGATTCTGTGTTGTTAGATAAAGACAAGATGCTGCTTATCAAGGAGAAGCTTCGCGCACTTGTTAATGTTCCAAGATTCCCCAAGAGAAATGTTCGTAGGACTGACTCAGGTGAAGCTGAAGGAACAGGGCAAGAAGACATGTCAGATGAAGAGGATGGGGATGGGTGGTCTGACATTGACAATGTGGGAAGCAATGAAGATGGTGATGAGAAGATTATGATGATGAATGGAGCGATGATGATGAAGACGATGTGCCTCCAGACTTCAATGATGGACAAGATGAGCCATTGCCTAGTTTAGAAAGGAGCAAGCCAGCTGGTAGAGTTAATGGCGCAACGAAGAAGAGTGATGATAAAGTTCTTTCTCCTGTTTTCCCAGATGGCACACCAAGAGAACGCTGGTAAATATGAGGTTTATTAGGTCCATCTCAAGGTACTTCTCAAGAATACAAGGAATTAATACACGGTCACTGCTTGTTTTGATCTTGTTGTATCTTTCTTTCAATTAGTTTATTTATGAGATGTATTATGTAGAACTTCTTATCCATGTGAAAATGCATCTTACTTTTCTTAAACATAAACATATGATCTTAAAATTTCAGTCTACCTTCTTTTTGAAACTCTATATGCTTTTACTTTGCATTGTTGCATTTTCACATTTTGCAGTGTGCTACATTTCCTTGTTCATATAACTATTCTTATTCTAAAGTAAATGTTCACCTCATTGTTCTCCATATGCTATAATGGGCCAAAGTCGTACTACAACATGGATATATGATTTGCACTTCTGTTAAAAAGACGCAGAAAGTATATCACCAGTGGAATTTCATTTATGAGGACATGGTTCGATACATGCTTTAGTTGCATTTGAAAGGGCAATCTATCATCCCGGTTGATGTTTGATGGAGTACTTGATATGGAAGTTTGTGAGAGATTTCATGCTAACTCAGATTACCACGCTAAGTTGCTAACAAACATATATTCCTTTAGAGTAACACCTACAGTGTCTGATGCTCTAGCTTGATGAGTATATTTGCTGATTATGGTTTATATTGCTGTTTCCATTTTTATTTGCTCTTCACAAAATGGATACGATGTTGCAAAAAAAAAAGATAATTCTACATTGGCTGCTCTACTTGCTTGTTCTGTTGCCCTACTTTATATGCTTTATAATCAAAAGTGGACAGTAACATCCATTCAGAATAAGATATGAAATGTTTCTCTGTTTATATGGTACATCTGGCACCACTAATGCACATGATCTATGTGTATGTGTTAGTAAATTCAAATTTCAAATAGGGGGGGGGGGGGGGGGGACCTCAGAATTTGATAACATGTTTTTTTTTGTCAGTACCTAACAAAATTTACTGTGATTATTCATCTTATAATTCCCCAAATAATCCTTCTTTCCTCTTTGCTATTCTGTTGTACAAAAATCATAGTAAATCATAAATTGATGAGCAAAGCTTATTTTGGCTCTGTATATATCTTCTTTAGTTGAATGGAGATCAAACATACTTCCATGGATTCCTCAATACCATGTGTTTCATGTGTTACTAGTTTACTATTGATATCTCTGTTAGGAACACTATAAATCTTTTTTGTTTGTGAAAGTGTGGGGACCTGAAAATTTTGGAAAAAGGGAGAATACCAGGTAAATAAAATAACCTACTTTATCGTTCTTTCTTTCTTTCTTTATAGTGCTAACAATGTTGGTTATGTTTGTTCAGGAAAAGTTTTTCTAGAGTGAATGTGAGTGCCATGCAGACGAGGTATTACAAATTTACACAGTATTTATTCGACAGAACACAGATTTACCAATTAAAACAGCTTGTCTTTCTATATTTCACACTATTATTGAATCTTTTCATGATGGGATTTCAGATCTTAGATCTGTTTAATATTCCCATACTCTACTTATCTGTTGCTTTCAACAGCGGGCAAAAGTATGAGACGCGGCACCTCAGAAGTTTCTCATATGTAGGTAAAAGCAAATTATATATGTACACCTATCCAAAAACAAGAGAGTTTTCTATTCATATAATGACTCATTGACATGAATGCTTCAATCCAAATTCTTTCAACTGCATCCATCCACTCATGCAAGATCAAGGGGTCAAAAGGAATCGAACATGATTAATAATTGAGATAGATGCCTGAGATGCTTCATTCTTGGCTTTGGAGGGTTGACTTCTGTGTCTGAGGGCCATATCTTTTTTCTGCTTAGATTAGGAACAATATGTCATGAATCAAACGAATCTGGTTTGGCCATTCATGTCTAGTACCTAAGATATTTAGGTCCCACCATACTTTTTATCCTAGCCTTCGCAATTTCTCTCGACTTTGTGGCTATAAATAGGCTTCTACGTTGTTGCATAATGCTTATACCCTCATCCATAGCTTACTTACAATGCATTAGGTATATCGTTCAAAAGCTACGATTGCTATTCTCCCTCAAGGGCTTCTGACCCTTTGCATGCTTAGTTTCTTCAAGAAATGGTTTCTAAAAGAATGGTAGTGACCAGTGATGAAACTTGGCCAGGAGGCATTGGGGGAGAAGTAGCAATCCATGGTTTTTTGCAGCTTTGCTTTCGCTCGTTTTCCACCACTGGAGCTTTTGTTCTCTCTCCCTCGAGGGTTTCTGGTGTAGTCATAATGAAATTACTCCCAGACCCTTGAGGGTTGGAGACAACAGAACCTCTCTGTGGTTCTCTGCAGCCTAGACGATCAAGTTGTATTTCTCATCTTTCGTGTTTGTGTGTTGCGTGCATGCCTGTTTTTCTGCTGGATGTTTATGAACCCTTGTTTTTTCAAGAACTGACAGTTGTTTGTAGGAAACGTTGTCGGACAAAGTGCTGGATTTGTTCATGGATGTTCGAAGGTGGAGAATGTCTGGAACTGGAAGTTTGTTTCTTAGATAAGAACTGGCCTACCTTAGTCTGTGTTGATTCTTCTATTCTTGATTTTCTTTCTATGCAGAAAGGTTTATTAGAAGTTGGAACTCGAAATCTTGTAGCTTTTGCAGATTTGGTATAATGGAAATTTCCCATTTGTTCTACACATCTGGTGTAATTGTACGCAAGTAGTACTCCAGTTGATGAATCTTATTATATTCTTATTAGCCGTTGCCACAGGTTATGTTATTGGAAAATAAAATACTAGTACTACCTGTTTTCCCACAGGTTAAAAAAGAAGCACATGGATCTTTAAATAATAGGGTAAATTGTTAAAAGAAATTATAGTACTGTAGTAGACTAGTAGTATAAAGTTTCATCGAATTTTTATCCGTACTGTTATTCTTATTTTTCAAGCTGTAGGTGTTATTTTATTTATGTATCGATAACATTGTTTATCTTATCGGTGGGGTATGCTTTTTAGAGAAATTTCAGCACCTAAAATCTGCGGCAGTGTGTGTTGTTGAGCACATAAAAATGCGAAATGAGGAAGATTGAGACATCGTCTTTGAGCACATCATATTTGGAGGTGTGCAGCCTTGATTTGGGTGGAACACTTTGAAGACTAAAGGTGGAGACCCCGGTGAGATTCTTCAAGTACAAATGGGCAGCGCGTTCTCATCTTCCTCATCACTTGTTGCAGGACTGTCACCATCATCACCAACCTGACTTGTAATCGCCTCTATCGTGCATAAACTTGCACGTAGCCAGGTTCTTTATATAGTCTTTACAAATCGTCTCTATCATTCTCCAAACACAGATTCTCTCTGTTTTTCAGGCTCACTCACACCCTTTGCAAACAAAAAGAGCAGCCAGTTTCTTCTTATTATAATTTATACACCACTGAGCTCCAAGAGTTAGAAGAATTAATACAATTTAGACTAAAATAACATATGATTCCAATAAATATCTTTGTCTATCATTAATTGTATTTTGGATTCTATTGTCTCTATCTAAGATTGAATTGATTCATATGGGTCTCCAACTGAGTTGGAAGATTTTTTTCTATACCAATAAATACGTTGGGTTGTCACATAATCCACCCATTATAACCAGGTTCTCTATACAAATCGGGGTACATAATTTGTGATGGGTAAAAAATGAAAGTGACAATCGAACAGAGTATTAGAGCAAAATTTCAAATCGAATAATTTGTGAGATTCTAATTCAGATTCATTTCATTAGCTTTAGATTCATATATGAACTCCTTTAATTCATGTGTATATTGTTACTATTAGTATAGTACTAATTTTGAAGTATTAATTTGTTTCATTTTTATTTTCCTTCTTACTCCATATTACGCAAGTTTTGCATTGGGGAATGATATATAGTAGTAATAAATATAATTAAGTTTTTGTGGACCCTAATTTCTCACATGACATAATTTTGGAAATTGGAAATTGGAAACTGAATCCATGATAATTTGAATTTAAAGTGAGTACCAATTCATACATAAATATAGTTAGCTGTCCAATTTAGAAAACATAACTAACATTATTTTGTAGTATGTCCAAAAACAGAGTAATTTCTCTATCCAATTCACAATAAAAAAGAACAAAACGGCGTCGTTTGGAAGTAGTTAAATTTCCAATTGTATGCAGTGGAAAAGAGAAAAAAGAAAAAGGCTCTCTCTCTTTCTCTCTCTTCTCTCACTCCAAAACCCAAAGACAATGGGTAAGGTACCAACTGCGGCAGCAGCAACAACCGAGATGAAGAGAAAGAAGAAGAAAGGCCGTCCTTTGAAGAATCCCCCTCCTCTCTCCACCCCGCCAAAAACCCCTCTTTCCAATTCCGCAAGCCGACGATCCACGCGCCGGAACCCTAACAATCACGATTCTCCGCCGCGGCCGGAATTCGACGACGACGAAGACGAAGACGAGCGCAAGGAGAAGAAGGTCAAGCTCGTCGTTCGCCTGCCTCAATCGGATGACAAGACTCTTGCCGACGAGAAGAATCAGCACCAGCTCCAGCACAGCGGCGGGCATTCCCACGATTCCAATTCTGGTTCCGAGTCCGGGTCGGGCTATGATTCTGACCCCGAGGATGAGGATCGGGAGGGTTCCGCGAAGAAACGCAAGATAATTGACGACGATGGCGGATCTGACGATGGGGGTTTGGATCAGGTTTGGATTCGCTGCTGAATTCGTTTGATTTTTTTGAAATTGCACGGGATTTCGCGTGGTTCATCTAGAGTCTTTGCTGAAAATATTTGATTTGCTAATAAATTTATTTTTTATGTGAATAATGCGAAGCTAAAGTTTCTATCTTGGGAACATTTTGGCCCCGGAATATCTGGGGGGTTTTAAAATGTGGTTTTTGATCTGATGGGCTTCTGGAATTTCCCGCTCAAAACATTAATGTTTTACTTTTTCTCTTTTTTATGCTGTAGCTTCTGACGATCTGAAGTGAATGTTGTGTTTTGACTCAGTCAAGTTTAAGTCGCTACAATAAAACAGATTAATGATTCTGTTTCCTTGTGAATCTGTGATTTTTACATGATTTCTTTACGTTTCTGTACTTTCTTAAGTAAAACATACATTTATAAACTATCTTGTATATAATCTACTTCGAGTCTATTTATGAAAACCATTCCTTTTCCAAGTACAGAAGTTTGTCAATATATCCATATATTTATCACAACGTTAGAGCCTACAACTTCTATTTTTGTCATTTTTTATATTCGGAATAACATTGTGTTTGCATGCAAATTCAATTTTGGCTTACTTGAATTGATTATTGGGGTATAATTTTCTCTTTGGGACTTCTGATGCTATTTTTTAGTTAACCGATTTTATGTAATTGCTTATTTGAGTGAGTATTGTGGGGGTTTTGAATCATGATGGTTGCATTGATCTTTGCAGGATAAAGAGGTCTTGAAAGTGACAGACACTCCTCTACAAGGTTTAACTCATGATTTTAGGAGTTAGGACACAAATTTAAAGATAAATAAATTTTCTTTTAGTTGAGAAATTATGTAGGGGATTGCGTTCATGTTGCCATTTGACTGTGGACTCTCATTTAATTTTTGTGGACAGTGTCACCCAAGGAGTCTGGTCCCACAGCTCCTTTACCTGAAAAAAAGTTGTTGGTCTTCATTCTTGATAGGCTTCAAAAGTATGTACTTACTTTTGTACTTCTTTTAGTTTCGGTTGATGCTCATCTTTTTTTACCTTTCTTGGACTGTTTTATTTTGGTCCTCCATCACTAGTTTTCAGCAATAGTTTCTTGGATTTATCTTGATGCAGGAAGGACACATATGGGGTATTTTCTGAGCCAGTGGATCCTGACGAGGTGATGACACCAAGCCAGATTGTTTATTATATCATACCGTTCTCTTTTTCTGCTGCTGACCTAGACAATTTTTCTTGCAGCTGCCTGATTATTTTGACATAATAAAGCATCCAATGGATTTTGGAACAGTTAGGAAGAAACTTGAGAGTAGGGCTTACAAAAACTTGGATGAGTTGGAGGTTGGTTTGATGATGAGAAACTGAACTTTCAAGCTTATAATATATAATGCTGTACTCATTGTCTTTGTTTAATTTCTGTTTTGGTGGTTGAAATGGTTGGATAGTGTGGTAGGGTTAGGCCACTTAGGTTTCCAGAATGGTTATCTTAATGAACTCAGTTTTTTATTAATCGATCATATTTTTCACCAAGATCCTAAATTCCGTGGTTTTTGGAGATAACTTATTTAAGAAAAATATCAAAATGGAAGTTGAAAGCTTTGTGCTAAGAGTAGATGTACTGCTACTTGAATGTTATGCGACTTCCGGTGCCTTGACCATGAACTTGCTAAAACAGTAGTTTTTGGGCATAATGATCATTAGATGCTTCCAGAACCAATACAAGCGCCAAGAATTTATCAGGATATGCACATTATGCCATTGACTTGACTTTGTTGAGCTTCTTTTTATTCATTAGGTATTTTATTGTAGTATTATATGGTTTAGGGAATTATTTACACGTACTCTAGGGATTGTGCCGGTAAAGGCAAGGTTTCATACCTTCATGGATTGATTATTAATTATATTATTGCTCAGATTTTTCTGTTTTCTGTACTAGAGCTTGGTTCATTATATTCTTGTCAATGCAGTTTTGGTTTCTTCTATCATGTAATTGAGGCAAAAAGCGATGCGATTGCAACTGAATTTCACTCGATTTTTTATACCAGGCTGATGTAGATTTGATATGCTCGAATGCCATGCAATATAATGCTTCGGATACAGTCTACTTTCGGCAGGTTTGCCTTCTTACCAATTTATGCCTTGTTTCCTAGTTAATCCTTCTATCTGAACAATGGGTAACATTAGGCACGGGCTATACAAGAGCTTGCAAAGCGAGACTTTAAAAATCTGAAGCATGAAGGTGCTGATGGTGTACCCCAGCCCAAGATAGTGCGGAGAGGCAGGCCACCAAGTAGTAAGAATCAAAAGAAAGCTATTGAGACATCCCCAGTAGATCGTGTTGGTACTGACCTTTCTTCGGGTGCAACTCTTGCTAATGGAGAAGATAAGGCAACAGGATCTAATTCGTACAATCTAAGAAAGGCATCACCATTATTTAGCTACAGGTCCTCTGACTCATTTTTGTCACCTTACACCTCAAGAAATGGTGAAAACTACTCCGAGTATTCGACGGATTGGAATAATGAATTTCCAGGTATTTGTCCGGGTGCTTTGTCAAAGTCCTCATCAGTAGTTAATTTCATGCAATGAGTTAACCCCTTTTCCAACTTGCAGCATCAATTTTAAGGGCTGACAATAAATATGGAAAAAAACAGTTTATAGTGGATGAGAACAAGCGCGAGACCTATAGACAATTTGATCCGATGTCTTTAGGCGACAATTCACCCGTTTTATATCATTCAAATGGAAACATGAGGCGACTTGTCCCGGTATATTTCTTCAGCAAAACTGTGAAATTTGTTAACTTGTATGTACCTAACTTACTTACTCCTCCCATTCCCTGCTTGTAGGTGGGTCTTCATGAAGCCCTTGCTTATGCTCGAAGCCTGGCCAGGTATGCTGCAAAGCTTGGCCCCACAGCCTGGAAGATGGCATCGAAGAAGATAGAGGCCGTCTTACCTGCAGGGGTACAATATGGTCCTGGCTGGGTGGGTGAGAATGGAGCAACTCCCCAGCCATTGCCTACCTCAGTCGCAAATCAGAGATCATTTACTGGTGATTTTAATGCAAGGAAACTTGTTACACCCCCAACTTCCGGCTTAAATCCTTCTGTCGGGGGTGGGCCCTGTGAAGCCATGGTCGAAGCTGTTAAGAAACTGAACAGCCAGATTGAGGTGGCGGGACAAGGTGACGTCTCTTCTTGGAGAACACAATTCCCACCCCAGCAAAATCACATGCACAACTCCCATAGAAATGGTTTTAGCGGAATGTTTGGGTCATCTGCAGCAGGTTCTGCTAGAGCAGCAGTGCCACAACCTTCAGTTTCGGAAGGGGTCTCTGCTCCATCTCCAAAGGTGGAAACAGTATCCCCAAGAAGTCGTTCATCAAGTCAGTCTTCAGTTATTGAGCAAGCTAAGTTGCCAGAAGGCAGTAACGGTGTACCCCCTGGATTTCAAACAGCACAGGTTAAATCCTCTACTTCCGTTGGAGAAGCTGATATGCGGAGCTCTGTCAAATCTTCATGGCCAGTGCAGCAGCAAAGATATAACCTTGCAGTTCCACCAGACCTGAATGTTAGAGTCCCAGCCGGCTCACCTGGTTCAAGCCTGCAAATTAGTTCACCACAACAGCCGGATCTGGCATTACAACTCTGAATATTATTCATCCATTTTTAGGCTGCAGCTCTTTGGTGTTTTCAGTGAAAAAAAAAACTCTGGCTTACAATGAAGGGCTGCAGATCGACGACAGAGTTCATCAGAAAGCTTGTATAGATCAATCGTGTATCTAATTCTTTAGGCAGAGTTGAAGAATGTTTTAACATTTATGACTTGGACAATGACCGACCGGGCCAGGCGAGATAATAGGAGCAACACGAGGGGATAGCAAGGTTTTAGATTGGATTACATAGATAGGTTTCTCCATTTGGATATGAATCAACATTAAGTGTAACAATATTTACATGAGCTCATTTATTAGGTCCAAATACTTTATGACAGATCTGGATTTCTTGTCTAGTAACTGTGATATCTTATTAATAGAGCCGAAACGGGCCATATTTCATTTCCGGTTCTCTCTTTCCGATACAATTACCCATATCTAGACTTGATTTACCAATTTTATAGATGGAAAATGATATGCAATAAGGGAATTCAAAAGCATTTGAATGGGCAGGTAATGCTGTCGAAATTGGCGGTATTGTAGGGAATTTCGAGCTAAATGTAGGATCGAGAAAAAGAAAAAGAATGGCCCTAAAATTATGGGGTTATGTTAGAAAGTTTGTTGTGTTACGATTTGAGATGTGAAAAAATCTCAATGTTTTTGTATGGAACACTAATTTTAGTATGTGAATTGTCTGGTTGTGTTTTGCTTATGAGGAGATCTGTAAAATGTGGTGGGATGTATGAGCAATGTGGTGCTTTTCATTACTCAGGAAAAAGGTTGTCCGGAGTTGTGAAAGAAGAGAGAATATAAAGTTCTCTCTCGAAAACACTAGTTGTTCATTCTCTTTCTCAATTCCAGATATGCCTTCTCCCAAATGTCATGATTCGCTAGAATTTCGTGTTTAACGAAAATGGAATTCGCTTTGGGAGGCTAAGCTGGTGGTGTTAGTCTCTGTAAAATTCTTTGGATCCATCTTCTCTACAAGGAGATGAGTTGCTTTCCTTGCATAAGCTTCAGACGCGAAGATATACTGGACTATGACGAAGAGTTGAAGCTAAGATCCATGGAAAGATTAGGTAAATATATATATTCCTTGCTTTGTTTGAAGATGGTGATATATGGTTGATGTTTGATCTTGAAGCAAAGGGAAAGGGAAGCTACAAGGTTAAAGAAGGTAAGATTCATTTGTGATCTCACCTCTACCTGGGTTTTGAATAATCTTGAATTGCAGAGGAGGATGGGAGAGGGAGAGATCAACGCGTTTCCAAGAAGGGAAACATGGCGCGCAGCTTCACACTCAAGGAACTCACAGCAGCTACCCAGAATTTCAAGGACGCCAACATGATTGGGGAAGGCGGCTTTGGCAATGTGTACAAGGGCCGGCTGGAGTGTGGCACGGTACGTAGGTTTCATGCTGGAACGAATAAACGCATCGAGATGTGAATTAATGGTATTAATGATATATGAAGGTTGTAGCTGTGAAGCAACTGAATCTTGAGGGGCTTCAAGGGCACCAAGAATTTGTGGTGGAGGTGCTGATGCTGAGTTTGCTGCACCATCCCAACCTTGTAAATCTCATTGGTTACTGCACCCACGCTCAACAAAGGCTCTTGGTTTATGAGTTCATGCCCAGAGGCAGCCTCGAGAATCATCTCTTTGGTAATTAATCTAGCTAAGCTAATCACATTTAATCATCATGCATAATCCTCCTAATTTTTTAATCTAATCTATCAGATCTAGAGCCAGATCAGGGGCCACTGAGCTGGGAGAAGAGATTGAAGATCGCAGTTGGTGCAGCTCGTGGCCTCGAATACCTCCACTGCCAAGCAAATCCACCCGTCATATACCGTGATCTGAAGTCATCAAACATGTTATTGGACAATGCCTTCAACGTCAAGCTGTCTGATTTTGGCCTTGCCAAACTTGGACCAGTGGGAGACAACACCCACGTCTCCACGCGAGTCATGGGAACATACGGCTACTGCGCTCCCGAATATGCCATGAGCGGTAAGCTAACCTTAAAATCCGACATCTACAGCTTTGGAGTTGTTCTGCTCGAGCTTATCACTGGCCGCAAGGCCATGGACTTCAGCAAGAAACCGGGAGAGCAAAATCTTGTCGTATGGGTAAGTTTTCACGTGTCCATCCCCATATATAGGGTTTGATCATGCTTTGTAAAAAAGACCAGTTTTTGTGATGATTTGGCATTGTGCAGTCACGGCCTTATCTCAAGGACCCGAAAAGGTTTATAGAGATGGTGGATCCTCTGTTGGAAGGACGTTACTCGGCTAAGAGCATGCAACACGCAATTGTTGTGACCGCAATGTGTCTTCAAGAACAGGCGAACAACCGGCCCAGCATCGTGGACATAGTGAGCGCACTCGAGTACTTGCAAGGCTCTGAAAAGAAGAAAGCGACATCGAGGCAGCTCTAAGTAACATCACCATTCCATGTCTTAGCTAGATATCTATGTGTCTACTTGTGTTGATGAACCAGCCCCAAAGCGAATTAGCATCATTGATACTAAGATTAGCTTTTTCTTGGATTCAAGCTGTCTTAGAAGTTTTTTACCTTTTGTAGCTTCTATTTTAAATTATGTTATCATTGTTTCTTCAACATGTGATCCCCAAAAACGTTATCGTAAAACTGCTTAAGATCAACCTGAGAGCTAAGATATTTAGTTAAAGATAAAAATATGAAAATTTTATTCCAAAAATTTAGAGATTATTATTGTAACCCTTAAAAACTACACATATTGCCTCAATTGGTGGAACCAGTTATATGCCAAACAGAGCGATCAAAATCAATGCATACTATCTTTGCTCATAAACCACTAACTCTATTAGTAGATAATTGTCCAAAAATAGATATGTAAAATGACTCAAAAATGGACTATTTATACCTATTACGTCCTTGTCGAAATCATGCAAGCAGCTAGAGTTCAAATGTTGTTGGGATATTTCATCACTAAATCACTCATCAGCAAAAGAGGACTGACAAAAACGAAAATAAAAGCTCGAATAGTTAGAGTTGAAAAAGTTTAATGATGCAAGAGTAAGAAACAGAAGTTACATTCTGATAAATGCTTATTTCCTAAAGAGCATCAAATAACTGAGAATGCCATAATATGGCTGAAAGATAACTGCTGTACTTAGTTTTACAAGAACCTAATAAGGAAAAGGATTTAATCTAAATATATAGATAACGCAATAAGCACATAGATTTCCCACAAGTCTCACCAGTTAGCGCGTGTTTGCTTGCAATAGCTGACCTGTTACAGTGTTACCCGGTGAAGGTTTGATAAAAATATTCATCGCCTTCATCCTCTGCATCTCGTTTCCTGTAACAAATACAATGCAGAGAGTGCATCTGAGTATCTAATAGACGACCAGAAATTGCTAAAGATTATCTTCAGAACCAAATAGAACGCTAACAGATAGCATACACCAATTTCCAAAAGGGGGACTAAAGAAATATCTCAAAGCATATATATTCAAAGAGAGATTTGTCCTTCCCATAACATTGAAGAGGGCAGTATAGGCTGTTCTCTGCTAGCGATGGGCTGTTGATCCAATTTTAACCATTAGGGCCTCGAAGCACCAATACTTAGAAATTCATATACATCAGATGTCAACCAATGTAAATTATTTAGAAGATTGTTTAAAGACCAAATCATACTGCCTTTGGCATCATTATATTTCCCATAAAGACCAACAAATCACAACAGGTATCCTTATTTAAATTTCAGTGATCAAAACTTTCTTGGACAAATACAACATATAGCTCATGTTCCATGTATGAAACCAAAAAATAAATAAAATTATGTTGTCTACCTTCCTCAATTGTCAACTGGATTGCTCTTTTCTCCAACTCTACAGCATGCTTACTCAGCTCTGAGGGGGGTAGATGCATAAGCGCTGAAGCAAGTCACGCAAAACAAACAGTGTCTGTCAGATAATATAGCGCATAGATTAAACATTCACCAAACACACAGAAGAAAAAGACTCACTCTGAGTGTAGTCTATTTGGTTAGCTTCATCATATTGTTTAAGAGACTTCTGGAGGTGGATGAAGCGCTCGGTTTCCATTCTTAGCAGATCATTGGTGGTCTTAAAATCAACGGTACGAGGAAGCTCATGAGAAACCTTAACCACTGGAGTGCTATTGCTATGCTTCCCCAAAGAATTAGGCACCGATGGGCCACTACTTGAAAAGGCCATGATTGCTGTCAGCTTGTTTGGTGTAGCTACTGGACTTTGATGAAGATTGCCATTCTTCACTGTCTTCTGATTAACATCTTGCCGTGATTGACCTACTGCATTCTTTGGTTCTGAACAGCTTGTAATTTTTTTCTCGACATTGTTATGAGGTCTTCCGACTCCAAGTTCTAGCTCAAATCTCCTGCGTGCGTTCATGACATTCTCATTTGTACCATTGTAGGCTGAGTATGCGAGACCTTGGGAACTTGAGGGGCGCTCAGGCGTAAGTCTTTTATTTCCACAAACCTTAACCGTGTCACCACATGATTTCCCACCTCCAGGATGAATATTCTCTGGCTGCTTATGAATTGATCCCACATTTTCATTCTGCAAATCTCTGAGGGCCGTCTTTTTCACAGAACCAGGGAACTGCTTATCGTGAGCAGGAGCAGGAGTGGGAGTCCCACCACCAGCCATTACATTTGTGTTACGTTCAGCGTTTATCATCATTGGAAGTCAATCCAGCTTGGAAGTAGTTCCCACAAAATATCCCAGCCAAAGCAGTGATCTGCAGCACAAACATAAGATATTGCTCGTAATACATTGCTTAGAGTACAGAAATTCGTATATTTCAATGGCTCAAATCCCCACATCAAGAGATTTTTAAAAATTCACAAACTTTATTCGTTTAGTAATGACAACCAGAACAAGTGTATGTACCACTGCCAGAACCAGATTACATGAACTAAACACAGAATTGATACAACTATTTTCACCAACAATTTAAAGACATTCTTCCCACCCACCCATCCCCCCCCAACAAACACTCAATAGTTGCACAACCTTAAAAATTCCACTCTGTATTATAAAGTTCCGAAATGCAGAAAAAGCAGCTAAAAATTGAGATAAATTAATAGTAATTCCGTTCCCCATCAACAACTAAAAACTTCAAAAATTAACCAATAGACAAACCAAGACCTAAAAATGAACCAGCTAGCATACAAACCTTTCTAAAATTTACTACTCCTATTTCAAAATAGAATAGACAAGGACATGCGCAAAACACTCCAATTCAAAAGACGAGAACCTTATCTGACTATGTAAAACCGCAATTGCGCCGAAGAAAATGAATATCCCCACAAAACCCTACATGAATTGCACAATCAAATTAAAATACTGATAATACGAAGAGTAGATACAGAAAATGAGAAATAATCATTTGAATTGTGGAGTTTTGCGGTTGAGCTAGAAAATAAAAGAGGTGAAGAGAAAAGGAGGAGGTAGTGATAGTAGGGAAGCGGAGGGAGACTAACCGGAGGAGTGGGTTTTGCAGATCGGCAATAGCGGATGTGGGGGAGACGGCGCCAGAGGAGAGGAGGTTTTCAAATAACAGAGCGCTCACCTGCATTTATTTTCCACATTTAATTTTGAAATCTAAGTGTAATTATTAATTAGAATATGGCTAAATTGCTACCAACATTGATTCGATGGTTTTTGTGGCTACTTGTTATAAATTAGTAATAGTAATGTTATATATTGTAGTGAAAAATGAATACACAGAATCTCTTGTGTGCTCGAATAGCACCACACGCTCTAAACAATTTGTAAGATGATTAGGTAATAATTAAATAGGACAAACAATAATTAAGTTGATAATACTCTAGTAACTAAGAATGGTTGTATTGTATGCTCGTGCTCAGGCGAGATCATCTCAAACTAAAATTAAGTTAATAATTGACGAATCTCTTTCGTACTTAGTACTTTGAAATATATTTTTAAAGATACATGTAACTTGAAACGAGTCTAATTATTTACACTTTGTTATGATGCTAAAACGAATTTCACTTCTACTAATTCTGATTTTTTGTATTTGTTAACAATTTTGAAATGAATTTCACTTGAAACGAGTCCAATTATATGGTTATGAGTTATGACTTGATTGTAGTGAGGTTACGATTCTAGAATGATTATTATTCCATCCGTTCCGCTTTAGCAGTCTCAGTTATTTTTGAAGAGCAAAAATGATGGAGTAGTAAAAAAACAGAAAACAATGTACAGTTTTGTAGTTGCATTGTTACAACAACAAAAACAGTGGGAGGTATCTAGGGAATTTCTTGAGCCTTGCTGGCGAGCCGGAGCATGGTGTTGGCCTTCCTCCGCCCCCTCTCCGTGCCGTTATTCGAAACATCAATCACATACTCATACATACCATACTGCAACGCCGCAAGTATCATATTACTATTATTCGATCCCAGCTCCAGCAGCACCGCCAGCGCGCACTCCTTGTTCTTGGGGCTCCCATCCCGCAGCAGCTTCACCAGCGTCTCTATGAACGGCAGCTGCCCCAGCTCCCTCCTCCCCTCCGGGCTCGACGCCAGCACCAGCAGCATCGACAGCGTCTCGTTCATCATCTCCAGCTTCTCGTCCTCCAGTATCCTCAGCAGCGGCTGCACGATGCTCGCCTCCACCGCTATCGCTCTGTTCGCAGGGTTCAGGCAGAGGTTGAACAGCGCTGTCACCGCGTCCTTCTTCCCTCTCATCGTTCCCACTCTTAGCAGCTTCACCAGCGGTGGGATCCCGTTTAAGGATCCTATCTTCGCCCTGTTGTCGTCCAGCATCGAGAGGCTGAAGAGCGCGGCGGCTGAGTTTTCTTTGGCATCGATCGTTCCGTGCTCGAGGATTTCTATTATGGCGGGGATGGGATCCTCCGCGGATATGAGCTGCTTGTTTGATTCGTCGATGGAGAGGTTGAAGAGGGCGGTCACGGTGTGCTCTTGGATTCTCGAATCCGGATAGGATAGGAGCTGCACGAGGCGCTGGATCCCTCCTGCGTTGGCGATCAAGCTTCTGCTGTTGGAGCATTCCTTTGACAGGAAGCGGATCTGCTCCACCGCGTCTCTCTGCTCCTCTAGCTTGCTCGAGGAGAGGCTCTTCACGAGGGACAGGATCTTTTCGTCGTTTGTCGTCTCTGCGCTCTTGGGCGCCTCCTTGGAGGGCTGGTAGTTGTTTTTCTCGCACCACTGCAGGATCAAGTTCTTGAGAGCGAAATTTGGCGCGAGAAGCAAGTGCTCCAGAGTTTGCCCCGTCTTGGGACAGGTCTGGTGGTTCGAGTCTAGCCACTTCTGTATGCTTCTTCTCTCGTACGTCTGCACCAAAATGAGTCCACGTAAGAGAATGAGGGAAGTTGGAAGCAATATGTAAGTGTTGTTGAACCTCAATTAGTTTGAGGCCTTTTGGGAGTGTGCAGACTTGAACCAAAGCAGACATTATCAAGCTACAATCGTAACAAAAAGGTAGAGTGAAAGAAACATGTGTGTACACACCTGCCCTGTAGCAACGATAACAGGATCAGTCATGATCTCGAGTGTGATCGGGCACAAGAACTCGTTGGGGATGGAGAAGGAGGAGGGGGCTACATTGAGGCGTTTGGGCTCATCGACCGCTTCCTTTTCCTCGACGCCTGCAAAGCGCTTCAACTTTTGCACAAGGTTGAGGACTTGCTGCTGGCACTCACTGCTTATGCCCCATCTTTCATTGGAGAGTTTGTGAATGCTTAGAGTCTCTTCGTGGAGCTCCTCGGGCGTGAACAAGGAGAGCTTGACCGCCAGCCTCTCAACGCTGGCTATCTCCGCGTTTCTGTCGTTTGTAGACAGTGCCACCATCAAGTCCATCGTCAGCTCCATGTCCTGCGTGTCTGTCCTCTTCTTCGCTCGTCTCAGTTGCACGCGCTGCAACTCCATCTGCAATACATGCACATGAGACTGATTTTGATTTTGATGAATGATGAATGTGTGTGTCCAGTGTCAACCAACTCCTACATGCTCTTTATCTTGTTGAGAAATCCCAAGCTCCTCATAAGGCATTCCTTCCATAGCAGCGCTTATACTCTCATAAACAGTGTGAAATCGGCCCATCATACTCTCACTTTCCAATGCCTGAGAATTAACATAAAAGCATTTAAATACGCAAGTGTTGGGGCTTCGAAGAATTAGAAAATGTGCGATCAATATATAAGTGCAACGGACCAAATAAATCTTGCTGCCATCGTGGCAAAATCGCAAGAGCTTCCGGGCAGATCGGAAGGCCTTGTTGAGCTTCTTGAAGCAGGAGATGGCGGGCAAGGGGACGTCGGCGTTGTCGACTTCCCTGATATCTTCGAGAAACGGCAGGAACAGCTTCATGCGCCGCACCAGATTCGCGCCCTCCTTCCTCTGAGTACGCCGGAACTCGCCGATTTTCTTAACGGATTCGATGACGGCGATCGAATCCTCTACCAAATTCTCCTCCGACTTTGACCTCCCTCTCTCCATCTCCTAATTCATCACTTTTTCCAACCTCAGATTCTTCATCACTTTTAACCAATGATTTCAAATTCTTCTTCGTTTCTTTGTTTTGGTGATTTGGGAGGATTAATTTAGGGGATGATTGAGAGGCTAGGAGAAATTCTTATTACAGAATGTAGTGAAATTTTGTGTATAATTCTCCGGGATTAAAGGCGTGTTGAAAGAGATGGTATCACAATTTTTTCGCAGTGGAAATGGATATTTGAAAATTTACTGTTTCTGACACCAATTTATAACTACATAACCAATCATTTTTATCAACTAGTAGGAGTAATTCAACAAGTATCGTATTTTGTGTAGTGTATGCTTTTGAAGTAAACTTAAAAAAAGGCTTGAAAATTATTGTAAAAAGTATTTAAATCCAAGCTAGCATATAAAAACTTAAGTCCACCATCTTAGTCATTTCAGCGTTCGAACTACATAGGATTTTTAGTGGTACATTTACATGAATTTAAAAGAGAATGTTGTAATAAATTGGGTGATAACTTTAAAGATGATAAACGAGTTATTTTATCTATGAGTTTTGTTGAATAGTGATAAATTGTGAAGAATTGAATGTTTTAATTTATAATGACGTGATTGAGTTTTATTTTAAAGTTAGTGTAGTGATCGAATGGCATGGAACTCGTCCATCCTTAACCAAATGGTCAGGGATCGATCCCTATGGAGCAGCTTTAAATCTTTGGGCCAGCTGTCCCATCCATTGAGGTGCCTACTAATCAGCGCGGGGAATAGCCACGCTTTAAATCCTTGGGCCATAGTCACGCTTTAAATCCTTGGGCCAGCTGTCCTACCCACTGAGTTCTACAAATCAAATAGTCACTGGGTCTGCCGATAGATACCCTTGATAATTACAAAGAAAAAGAAATTTTAAAAATAATGAGTAATTATCCATTGTATTGAAAAAAAATTGAAGATCTGAAGTAGGGTGACGATTTCTTATGCTAATTGGGAGTTTTAATCGTTCTATCTCTCAATAAGATTTTCAGTTTGCCTATCAAATGTGCTTGTCAAGAGCTTGTTTTCATCTTTTACTCAATTAATACATTCCTTCAACTTCACTCGAATTTTAAATAATTGATCAAATATGGATTTACTAAGTGCAAATTAATTACAAAATCAATATTCAAATAACCGTTAAATCGTATGAAATGCAATTACTTATATTCAAATAATTTTATACTTGATAGTGTATACATGTATCATGCATCCTTTCACTTTAGTCTCATTTTATCATTTTGGGATATTCATTGTTAGATGTCTTATTTCACGTCTACTATATTGGCAAGTAGATCCACAATTATATACTCCCTTCGTCCCACAAGAATATGCACTATCTAATTTTGGAACTTTTTTTCTCTCTAATGGGGTTGACTCAATCTCCACTAACAATACGTTATTTACTTTTTCTCTCTACCTATCTCTTATTTTACCAATTATGCATTAAAACTCGTGCCGAACCCAAAGTGCATATTATGTGGGACGGAGGGAGTATATAATATATTTGATTCAATTTCTCCTCACATTTAACTATAAAAGTGTAGTCCACATTCAACTAACATTTTCACTGATGCACTATTTATTAGTGCTAAAAATACTTGCAACTAGAGACACAGAGTTTTGATTTTGGATTTATAAACTCATCATACATGAATAAACAAATAATAGAAAACATATAAAAGAAATACGGAACAGAAATAGAGTTTTAGGATTCAACTACTACGAACTATTAGATTTTAGTTCACTTATTCAACAGAAAGTTCGAATTGTGAATACTCAAATCTGTGAATGCCCGAATTGTGGCTTGTTGTAAACTCAATCCTGCTTCCATGGAGCGGTGTGTTGCGAACAATTATCGTAATCAAAGCTGTGAATCTCAAATAGCAAAAGCCCAAAATTCAGATGTTAGTGCAAATTAAGAAAAATAACCTAAAATAGATTAATAATGATGGAAACACATTCTTTTCAAATCTACTTAAATGATAACGTACCGAAGAACCAACATCTTGTCCTTGTGAAAAATTCGGCTTCCACACCAACACTAATTTCATCGATTAACCAGTCTTATGGGACAGTTGCGAATCATATTAAAGTTGTGATTTTTATTCGAAAGTTCAAAAATCACGAAGTTCTTACAATTTTATTCAATTTGTTTATTCAAACTACGAAATAAGCAAAAAAGAATTGTGGATTGAAGTGAGTAAAGTAAGTTAATTATTGTTTGACTAGGGAAGTATTAATAAACAATCGGGGGGAATTACGCATTTTAATGAGAAATAAAGTAAGAAAATTAATTAATTTGAAAAAAAATCAGATGCCATAATTGGTGGTTAGTTAAGAAATTAAGAAAATCAGCGTTAGTCCTAAGATGGAACAACTTTCATCGTGCAACCAATTTCGTTCACTAGCCGTTGTTTTCAAATATATCTTATAAAAAACCAAAACCCTTCACGAATTCACATTCAACAAGCCAAAGCTTTTTCTGCTTCGAGAAGAAGATGGATGGAGCAAGTGACAGACATTCAAACATTCATGGTAATCTGAAATTTGAAAAAGGTTTCAATTTTCACTTTTTCGATGAGAGAAAAATGAAATCCTGTGGTATTTCTTGAATATCTAACTAAGATATTGCATGTCTATTTCTCTATCTTAGGGGGAATGAAGTTGACTGGGCACAGCAGGAAGGCGTTGAGCACAATCGACAGCAATGTTGTACAAGTTCACAAAAGGGGCGTCTTGACAGTGTATAAAACCATAAACAATCAAAATTTAGTTTTCATGTTAATATGAAGCTCTATTTCTTCATATCTGTTGATCTTGTTTAGGAAAAATACCGCCATCCAGAAGAACCGCGTGGCTCCCCTTCATCGTCCACTTACTAGGTTTGCATACTCATTTGTATTTGTCTGAAAAATCTGCGCATTTTCCTGTCGGAATTTTACTGAATCTTGATACTTGTAGGAAGTTTGCTGCACAATTAGCTGTCAAAGAGGAGCAGGTGTGTATCTCATTGGAGAAGTTGTCACACTTTAGGCATGATTTAGTGTTTATTTTACTCAAGAAATGGCTATCTTGATGCAGGAAGTGAAGCCATCAGTCCAGCATCAGTCAGCAGACTGCATTTTCATCGATGCAGAAGCCTCCGAGGACCATGATGTGGCAATGTTTGTGCAACATACAGAAGCTATGCTGGTGGAAATTGATCGCATGGTATTATTCGTTTCTTGTTGCTTTGCTATTTGCTAAAATGGTTGCATATATCCATATGTTGAATGCAAATTTGTGCTGTGAATTTGCCTAGGATGCCGAAGTTAAGATGGAGGACCTCGACTTGGATGAGACAATCGTGGATATAGATGCGTGTGATAAGAAGAATCCACTTGCAGTTACTGAGTATATTGATGATATATATGCATATTATAAAAGCACTGAGGTTAAAACCTTTCTCTAATAGCTTGAGGCGATGATCAGTCTTAGTGTTTAGATGCTATTTCGACTTTAAAATCTTACTGTTTTTGTAACATTTGTGAGAATGTCAAATTAAATAATAGCAACTTGTTTGAACTTTATATCTCGTTGTAGAGCTCAAGCTGCGTCCCATCAGATTACATGGCTCGACAGGTTGATATCAACGACAGAATGAGGGCCATTCTCATTGACTGGCTGATCGAGGTAAACTTAATAAATGCAGCAGAATATCAAAAAAATCAAGCAGCTGCTGAAATTGCATGTTATGCAGGTGCATTACAAGTTCGAGCTGATGGATGAGACGTTGTATCTAACTGTCAATCTCATCGATAGATTCTTGGCAGTCCAGCCGGTCGAGAGGAAAAGATTGCAGCTTGTTGGAGTAACTGCGATGCTCCTAGCCTGCAAGTACGAGGAAGTGTCTGTTCCTGTTGTGGAAGACCTTGTGTCGATATCCGACAGAGCCTACTCTAGAAAAGAAGTCCTCGAAATGGTAGTCCACAAAATGCTCCTAATGTTCACTGATTGATGATTACAGTAATCATTGTTGATTTCAACTGTTTGTGTTGTTTCTTTTGCAGGAGAAGTTGATGGTCAATACCTTGCAGTTCAATCTGTCGCTTCCAACTCCATATGTGTTCATGAGGCGCTTCCTAAAAGCTGCGCAATCCGACAAAAAGGTTTCTCGATCATCTACTTTCTTGCAAACAAAACACACAAATGTAGGAAGCATTGATGTTTGAGTGATGATGAGATTGTTTGTTTCCCCAGTTGGAGCTCTTATCCTTCTTCATACTCGAGCTCTCACTCGTTCAGTATGAGATGCTCCGATTCCCACTATCCCTGCTTGCGGCTGCTGCAGTCTTCACTGCCCAATGCACTCTCACCGGATGTGAAATGTGGAGCAGGACGTGCGAGAGGCATTCTAGCTACAACAAAGACGAACTCATGTTAGTTGGCGTATACATGAGTTGAAATTGAGCAAACACGACACATTGTTGATGAATCACACTGGTTTTTTGTTTTTTTTTTTCCGCAGGGAATGTGCAAGACTGATGGTGGCTCTCCATCACAATGCAGGAAAGGGGAAGCTTACCGGTGTGTTCAAGAAGTACTCGACTTCTAAATATGGCTATGCTGCTAAAATGGAGGCTGCTGTGTTTCTCCAAGATGCAGAATGATGATACAGAAAGAGAATATATACTACAAAATACGATGGTGCAGAAATTATTTGCTTGTCTACAAGATTTAATATTTTTCTTGTTTTTCTCCATCAAGTTCTTGGTGATGGTAGCCATTTAATATTCATGATTAATAGCTTCAAATTGATTGATTTTGGTTGTTGCTTCTACATAATGTGAGGGTTACTTATACATTTCATTGAAGGATGGATATATATATGTGATTGTTCATTGTTGTATGCATAGTTAGTTTATGTTTATGCGCTTATGAATATCCATCACTCTAAAATCTAAAGAATGTAATATGAATATCTTAGTGTACAAGCACCATTAATGAATAATAGTAGTGCAACTGAATTGATCAGTGAATTCAAAAGAATATCTTAACCAAAGCAAAGCTTCTGATCATGAACCAGAGCCATTCCTTATAAGATTCAAGAACTTGAACAACCTCAGACATGTGACAGCGTATCTGATTTAAAAATCAACCCCAACTTCATCACCTCATTTTCTACAAATCCACTCAAACTTGTGTCAAAACATACTCGCACAACCTCATTATCTGCTTCCATCTCCAACAGAACAACTCCTTAGCCGTACACATCACATTAAATTCGCTGCATATTGACATGATTCTTTTGGTTATTAAATTGTCTTACACTTTCCAAAGAGCTTTGATTCTTAGTACTATATGCTACTTACTTTAGTGAATATATTATACATCTCCCGTTTCTTGAAAACTCTCTTTCGATTTAAAATCATCATGGTGGCATATAAATGATAATCACCTTTCGTTTGAGATAATGTTACATTCTGAAAAAAATTTCAGATTTTTGTGCCACTAATTTTTACATTTCTCCTTAAACTGTTTGCTGCTGTCAAATTTGTTGATCAGTCTAAAATTAACTTTGCTATTTGAACTTTTCTTCAGCTGGTAGGTTTTCGAGCTTTTACCCTTGCTGTCTATGTCGATCCAAAAGCTTGTGATTGTTGATTTTGTTATAAGTTGCTTGCTTTATCTTTTTTATATTTTGGATTTATCTTGCTTTAGTATGCTAATTATAGATCATAGAATAGTTTCAAATATCTGTATATGCATATGTTATCTCCATAGATGTTATCAAAGTTGAATCTTTTGATCCAAACTTTGATTAAAAAACACATTACCACATAATATTAGGACAAATGATGTACTAAACCAAATTCTTGCATTCCAATACCATGTCAAACTTGATTACAAGCAATCAACTCATCCATCTCAAACCAGGTTATACAATGATGGATGGAAGCCAAAACAGACACTGACTTTGTACATATCATCACCAAAATACATAATCAAAAGGTGTCTGCAAAAGTTAAGATAAAAGGCTTAGAAATTTAGGATTCCTGGTGCCATCTTGGCTTGGGAAACACCATACCATTCTCCTTGGCTGTGTCAAGAAAGTCTACATGCTCACCAGCATCTGGAAATCCAAAAATGGCCGTGAGTTTATCCACCATCCCAAACAGTCCAACTACCTCAGCAACATCGTTATCCTCCTCAATTCCTTCACCTCCATCTGTAGGCATCTCTGCACGTTCTTCAACAGCTTTCCCCTTCAATCTCCCACTTGAATCACAATCCTCACCTCCAATTTCAGAATCACTTAAATGCATCTCTGCACATTCTTCAACAGCTTTCCCCTTCAATCTCCCACTTTCAATTTCAGAATCACTTAAATCAATAACCTCATTGATATGAACACCATCATCTTCCTCGATCTCTGTTTTGGTATCTCCAGAAACAGCTCTGATTCTCTTGCTCTCCGGCTCATCATCCAACACCTGCCTCCTTGTATCATCCACATTAGGGTTTTGGTCCTCGGAGGAGGAGAGGTGATGTTCCGGCGGGGTGTGGAAGACTGAATTCACTTCCAAAGTCGATTCGTCGGCTGAGATCTGGGTTTCGGGCGGCGTAAGTACGAAGATGTGATCGTCTTCAGAGTGCGTCATGGAGGAAAACTGGCTGAGGGGAACCGAGTCCGTGAGCGTAACATTCTCGGAATCCCGCGCAAATGGGCAGTTGAGGAGCTTCGCCTCCTGCGACTCTGTGAGCTTGCAGCATTTCAGGATCCTACCAAACGGATCTGGTCCCTCCTCTGCCATCGTTAGCGTAACAGTGATTTGAGAGGGGTTAGGGCTTTTAATTTTGGGTGGGATTTGAAAAGGTGGGAATGCAATTTCCAAATTTGAATATTAAAGCCAAGACTAATTTCTTTCCATTTTGTTGTTTGTTGTTTGTTGGGCCAATTATTTTTTGAATGTTGGCTTAGTCCAATCGGGCTTCCAAAATCCACTCACCTTGTTTTAAATATGAATATCGTCAACCGAAGATGGCTCGTGAAATTATATAAAATAATAATAATAAAATTGACTCTCAAATTAAAGGTCCATTCTAAGTTCTAACATATGATATTACTATGTAATTATGGAAAATCAATAAAATTAGCTCACAATTAAATGATCCGCTCTAACCTACTTTGGTGTCCAAATCAAAATTTTCTTTTCTCTTGTTTTATACTTGGTGGCCAAACTATCCAATCAATGAGACCATATTCAAGAGCTCCCGAGTGTTGAAGGACTTAGGTCCTGCATATTCATGTCGAAAATTCAGTGCGCATATATCAATAGGGGCACGAATGCCATAAAACATGATCTTTTGCACACTTGACCACGGGCAGCTCCATTCACTGCACCGAGTGAAGTGAAGTCAATGCATCTCTATCAATTGTCACATGATAGAGAGAAGCTGATCAAAGACATTAGGTACATTATACTAAAGTTTATGTCATTATATGATCTTTTATAAGGCAAGACTTTTCTGTCACTTTTACAGAAAGACAAATAAGTGATACAATAAAATCACCAAGTTCTACTCAACATATACAAGTTTTCAGACCTAGTTTTATGAGCCTATTTTATAATTCCATATATCTATGGATATTGGGTAGAGGAATTTAGTATTGTTATTGTTATTATATCTAACAATACATAAAATAAGATGTACCTTCTCACCAGCTGCAAGTAGAAAACCTGCCAAATTATAAGCATATCCCGCACAATGAGTTCTAACAGGACTTTTCAAACTCTGCATCATATGTGAGCTGCAACAGAGATGTATAGTTATCACAAGATTTTAAATATAAAAGGAGGGAAAAAATAAGTATTAAATTACGACATACATAAATAAATGCAAAAGTGTATGTACCAAGTTGTAAATGAAGAACTAACATCTCCATTAATGTACATATAGAGCCTCTCTGAATCCCCAATACTGACAAGGTACAACATTGAAGCAAGTATATCTGATTGCTCAAATATTCGTCTATGTTTTTCCCCAATAAAATTAACATGCTAACTGTCTGTCAGACGAGTTTCGAAGAGGATGGAACAAAATCAAACCTAGCTAATATTTGTATAATGCAGGGAGCGCACAAGAAATTACTTATCTTCCTCGCACATCATATAATCAATTGTTCCGGGAATAACAAAGGGGCAGCAGATGATCGGATGACATACTTGATAGCATAACACTAATCTTTGACAAAAACAAAGGAAATATTGTAAAGCTATGATAAGCTTTCATATAACAAATTTACTAGATTCTTACAAGTAATCAACCCACTGCCAAGTTCCTTCAACAGAGTTTGTGTAAGGCAGTCTAGGTGTTCCAATAGGCATCATTGCTACACGACCCCTTGTTGTAACACTCATCCTTCAAAAAGATAAGTGTTATCCAATACATGTAATATAAACTTGTGCGACTGAGGCATACCGGCATTCATTCATGCTAATGATGAACTGGGCCATGGGAATGTCGCTGCATAAACAAAAAAGATGGATTGAAATAGACTAGTAAGGCAGAAACATTGGAGAAAACATATTAAAACACATGGAGTAAATGATTACTTAATTTGGAAATCATGTATAACAACAATCTACGGAGTATCTTTTACCATTCAAAGTTACAATAACAAGATGCAAATACTTAAGCAGCTAACAAAATTTCAAAAACAACAGTCACAATCAAAAGGGCACAGAGCAGTTCCTCCTGCATCTGGCTTCCCTATACCCAGCTCTTCTTCTGAAAACACGGCCAATCCATCGGCAGTTCTCTTCCTCGGTCCACAAGTGCCGGCTGAAAATTCGAAGGAGCGGCTCTTCATACTCTTTTCCTTCTTTTTCAAATTGGCAGCAGCTACTTTGGCTTTGGTTTCGGCCTCAGCCTTCTTTTCCGATTCCAGTCTCTTCCGTTTATTTGCAGCAAAAATTTCATCAATCTCACTTCCCTTCCTCTTCCCCTTCTGGTTAGAGACCTTCTTCTCCTGTTCCGCAACGTCTTCTACTTTTGGGGGCTTCTTCAACTTCCCAACTTTTTTCATCTTGCTATCGCAATCTCACTCTTCAAACCACCAAATTTTATGAGAAATCAAGCAAAAATTGTCGCCAATCTACTTTTGCAGTTTCTGAAAATTGAAATTAAATTATTACTATAATTTTGAATAGAGCAAGAAGAAGTGTACCTGCTAGGTTGCAAAAGAATTTGTCTGAAGCACAATCTTTGAGGAAGCAAAAGGGGGAAAATATTAGGAACGCCGCTTATATATAGGTATTCATTGGTGTAGAATTTTATTCACTGTAAAATGGGCTTTAATTAGTGGGCTAATAAGTTTATTTAAACTACTATGCCTAAATGAATTAATAGGTTTTCATCTTTCGCTTACCGATAAAATTTTATAAATTTAAATTAGTTTAAGTAATTAATAACTGAGCGCATATTTGTAATCAATTAAAATTCATTTTATAATACGGTTTACATTGATTATTATTAAAAGAAAATTTGTATAAATTGTGATATTATAGTATAACATGAGTATTTAATAGTATAAGTAATAAGTTACTACATGGTAAAAGATAAATAAAATAACATAACATAAAGTGGTCCTACAAGTGAAAATCATACATATAGCTAGCGATATAAAATAAAATAAAAGACGATCACCAAGGTACAATAACAAAATGAAAAATCTTATAATTTGATAAAGCAAAACCGAATCCTCCAATACCATAAGGATATGCGTTTGGTTGAGCTTTTTTTTTGTCGGATGCATCTTCATTCAGCTTGAAAATAAGCACAACTATTAGGATCGAAGGTGGAGCACAAAGTCTATAGCCATTATTTTATTTTCTTCCCTCATAGTTTTGAATTCATGGGCCATCTTTTGATGTTTCAAAATCTTTGTCATATAGCCGTTTGATTGTTTCATGCCCTTGTTAATTTGCTCATTTTGTTATATTAGGGCAACAATAAGTGATGTCAGACTGTTTTTCCTTGAGTTTAGTCTTTTTCATTTTGATAGGCCTTGATAAAGAAGAGCCACGAAAGTATGGGTCAGAGTTTTTGAATAAGAATGAATGAATTCAATGTGATGCTTGTTGTCTAGATCTCCTTTGCCCAATTTTGGACTTTTCTTAATCATTTTACAAATTGAAAATTTCCAATCTAATTTGTAATTTGAATCTTTCTCACGTGTTTGTATGGTACTCCCATCATTCATCTACAAAAATTTGTAATCAATTAATCGCATGACACTTGTACAGTTAGAAATTAACATTGAAATACTATCAAATATTCATTATGTTTGCATTTGAAGCACCAAACTGATTTCTTGCTTCAGCTACTCGGATACATTAATGGAATTACTTCATTGTTTTCTCGATGATTTGAATACGAGCCCGCATAATACTTTGCTACGCTTTGGCCACGTCGGATCTCTAGCTTCATTGAATGATTGAATCCATCTTCCATATACTGCTATAATTGTTGTGCTAATTGAGATGCCTCTATTATTGGACCTCGTGAATTTGCATATAAACTTTACATAACTTTGCCTTTATCTTGAGTCTTGACATTGCTATAATTGTTGTGCTAATACTTTGCCTCTATTTTCACTCTTTCTTTGCATAACTTTCTTTACAAATTGACATTTTTGTGAGAAAAAGATAAAGATGACGATAGAGATGAAGATGAGATGATTGTGATGTTGTGCTCGCTTGTATTTATAGATATGTAATGATTATTCTATTTTTTGAATGGATGACTAGGATTTACTTCTACTTTTACGATGAGTGGCTAAGATTGAAAGCATACGGATTGTGCTTTATATCTTTTATTTTATGCTTTTACGATGAGTGGTAAGATTGATAGTAAATGAACTAGTATGTTTTTTTTTTTCCTCTTAATTTTTTAAATGGTTGATTAAGATTTATTTATGTTTTTATTAAGAGTTGTTAAGATGGAAAGTACATGGAGAATATTATTCTCTTTTTTTTGTGGCTTTTTTAATGAATGGTACTCATTATTTATAATTGAAGGTTTAGAATATACTTCTATTTCATTAATTTTATTAATGAATGACTAGGATTAGAAGTTAACCTATAGGATTAAAATTTTGAAATTATTATAAAACTTATATACAAACGAGGAATATGTACACTAATTTCTGACAATATGCTATGACATCAAAAGAAATGACGACCACCTTCAAGTTACGATGATGTTATCTGGAATCTGGATCTCTCTCGTTGAAGTGTTGAAGTAAAAAAGCTGCATTAATTATTAATAATTTTGGTATTAAGAAAAATTAAATTCAAATCGACTTCAGTATCATCAAATTTCTTCTGCCTTCAACACTCAATTGGGCTGGCAGCTTCCCACTCATCTGATCATCTCTCATGTTTTTTTTTTCAGATTTAATCTCCATTCCATGAAAAAAGAAACCTCCAATGATATTCTCTCTCCTCTTTCTATGTCTAAACCTCTCTTCTCTCTTCCGTTTCTCCTCTGCCAGAGGCGCCCAACTCCGCACTTACAATCAATCAGGTATTATTGCGAATTTTCAATTTTTAGGCATCAACTTATTTTCAATTATCAATTACTGGTTTCGGGTTGGTGTACCGGCCAAAATTTGATCTTTGGTGACTTCACTGATATTGATGATTCCATTGCGCTCAATTTTTGAACGGCGGTTTATGTATTACTATTAGCCTTATATGGATTGCTACTTGGCTTTGGTATTAATTTTCGAAATAACATCTCCTTTTCGCCTTCCAGCCTGGGAAAGTACCGAACAAATTACTCGTTCAATCCCCACTAAGGAAAGTTTCGATTTTTATAAATATATTTTGTCAGGTTATGATGACAGAAATTATGAGAATTCTGGGAGGCGGATGTATTCGATGAACGACTTTCAAATGACTGAGGAAGATTACAATGCGAGGCTGTAAGTTCTCTGGTTTTGCTTGCCTATTTCTCTATGCTTAAGGTAGAGTTGGATTACCAACTTTGAGCTAAGTTTGGATGATGTTGTTTTTCTCAGTGAAAAGTTAGCAAAAGGCTACATGAGTAACTCTGATCTTCAGGAGGCAATGCAGGAATTTAATAGCCGCTGTCCTAACATCTCCAGAGTTTACAGGTAACTCTTTAGACATGCTTAACTTTATGTTACGATCCACCATCTATATCAATCAATAAAGTACGAAAAGAGTGTCGTAGTGCTATTTTTAATGACAAATCTTTAGTTGTTATCAAAAGTTAACTAAATCACAGGATTTTGTTATTGTTGGTGCTGTTGTGTGTTCTTCCTGTTTCTTTTTCTATTTTAAATGAATGGATGCAACCAAAATTTAAGATACTTCTTGGTGTTGCAACTATCATGAACTTCCATCCACCTTCATATACTTAGTAGATTGGAACTGATACTGAGTTCGTTATCAGAGAATTTCTTCCTGGGATTTCATAGAAATTTAAACCAGTTTGACCTTAGTAATATGTACCAGTATTAAGATTTTGTATATAAAGTAACCCGGTTACACTTTTGGCCTGTTCACTGATTAAATGGCCCTCATGCCAGGAACTATTGGTAAGAGAAGAGTTTCAGGTGTCAGTTACCCTGTTAATAGAACTTGTGCTAGGGGGAAGCTAGTAGCCTAGTAGTACTAGTTATTTTCTTGTAGTTGGAAGAAGCAATATATCAACCCCGTTCGAAAATTAGCCTTCAACACCCTCTATAAGGTTATTACTTCATTACTGTATATTGTTTCAAGAGCTCTACTATTATCTGATGTGCTCTGATTCTCACTTTGTGGGCTTGACGGAACTGACAATCAGCATCGGAAAGAGTGTATTCGGAGTTCCTCTGGTACTACTGCTTTTCCAGAACCTGCATTTATCTATTTTCTCTGGACAGCTGTAGAACTTGTAGGTTGTAAATGTGAATGCATTACTCTTTTTTTTTTTTTTTTTTTCTGAACTTAGTTGGCTATGGAAATTTCTGACACACCTGGGACTATTGATGCTGAGCCTTCTTTTAAGGTAGTTTATTTTGCCATCATTTCACTTGTGGTTTAAATTATTGTTTTGCTTGGAATGTGAATGCTTTAATGTGGTTTAAATTATTGTAAATGTGAATGCTTTAATGTGGTTTAAATTATTGTTTTGCTTGGAAATGCTTCTGCAAATCATGATGAACCCTAAACTTACAGATTAGCAAAACTTTAGTAATAATTTGGGAAATGACAGGTTGTTAATTATGTGTCAAGAACTATATTCATGGATCTATGATTCCAGATTTGCAATAAGATAAGTGATAATTTGATATAAATGAGAAGTGATTATGTGATGGTTCAGTATTTGCCTTTGTAGATGAAACTCATGAAAGAAGAAATGAATATCGTATGTCTAACTGATAATGCTGGGATACTGATACTCATATCACTTGTTGATTTACCTGGTGGGGAATGAAGGGTCCTGATTTTGATGGAGATGAGCCTAATTCAATATCAGAGTAGCTCATATTATATAATATTAGGTTTCCAAATAACCTCATAATTGTATTACAGAACAATTTATAGCATAAATTTTGTTTCTAGTTGTCATAACTACGAGGCCTTTGCTTATTATTACACAGGTCAAGTAGTTCCTGTAAAACATCTCATGGTTTTATATTATAGTATAATTTATATTTGAGGAGGGGTGATTTTGTTTGTCAGTTGACTCAGTTCTAGGTGAACCTCGTAATAATATAGTTCAGTTTTCAATAACTATGATCTATATTGAATTCTTTTATGCTCACGTATTCACTTTAAAATTGCTCTATATAGGAGCTTTTGGTAGAATAAAACATTTAGCTACATTGGGAAAAATCTAGTTGTAGAGAAGGAAGGTGAGATGAAAGAATAGAGGGGACCTAGATTAATTCATCTCATTAAATATGTTGACTGACTAGTTTAGATAATAGGTATAACCTTTAGAGGTTGTACATAACATGTTTACCATGCATGTAGAATCACAACATTGATGTCTCATTTGTCTCGTATTGCAGTTTGTTGGAAATGTGCACGGTAATGAACCTGTAGGCCGTGAACTTCTGTTACTTCTAGCAAATTGGCTGTGCGATAATTATTTGAAGGACTCATTGGTAAAGCTTTATTTTCACATTTGTCTATTATTTCTACTAAACTTGGCACTTTTCACAATGAAATAGGGGAGACTATTAACAAATGGTTTCATTATGTGTAGAAATCATGTTCACTTGATTGCTTCCGGTGTTTAGTGTTTCTCTTTCCTAACAGTTTATGTGTAGCCCTTTCCTCTTTCCCCAGTATCAATTTTGTACCTTGTTGAAATAAGATTTTAGCGATTCTTAGGCATGTCAGTGAAAAACTTGTCTGCTCATCAGATCACCAGCATGATGTGCTGTGTTTGAGATGTATCATTTCTTAGGTGTATTGTCTAAGTTTATTCTCACAGTAGACACATTTTTCAAATACTATTTTTATGGGTCTCTCATTTGAATGTGTCCTACTCTGCTTATTGTGTTGTTGGTAAGTTTAATATTAGGCGGTCCAATTGACAGGCAACCACAATTGTAGATGATGTCCACCTTCATATACTTCCGTCCATGAACCCTGATGGTTATGCTCTGAGGAGGCGCGGAAATGCAAATAACATTGATTTGAATCGTGATTTTCCAGACCAGGTAATCTGCTGCGTTATGTTATTCTTAAAATATAGTATTCGTTAGTTCTCAAACTAGTGCAATGGAGTTGGATGAGACATGCCTTCCAGATGTACCTTCAAACACATTTAGTTTGCTATTAGCAACTAGTTTTCCTTTTTTCATTTATCTGAGGAACAATGCTGCTTTGGCTTACTTCATATGAATGACATGATTGACATAGTTCTTTCATATGAATGATGATATGGACTTGCGGCAACCTGAAACAAAAGCCATGTTGAAATGGATGAAAGATATACACTTTACAGCATCTGCCACTCTGCATGGGGTAATGTTCTCCGCTCGCTTGAAAAATTGGGAACATTGTCAAATCTAATGTTGCAGTTGATTTTGTAAAAAGACCTATAGTCGCCTAAATACACCAACTTGGGGTGTATGCTAGTTTTTTTCGCATGAACTTTGAAAGGAGTCAAATAAAATTACACCAACTAAATTGAAGCAATTTTCCCACAATTTCCACCCAAATTAAACCCGATGTGGCAAATAAAAATGTTGACGTGGACAAATTGGATGTTGAGAAGAAAGATGCAGTACATAGAAATTTAAGTCCTGATGAAGAACCTTTTATTTTAGTAGTTTGTAATCCTAATCAAATGGTGACAGTTAAAGATTCTATGTGTAACATCGTTCTTCTGAACGAAGGAATTGTCCACGTCAACATTCTGAGCCTGGTTTAATTTGGACGAAAAGTGAATGATGTACAAGCACCTAATAGTTTGTCCTTTAACAGGGAGCGTTGGTTGCAAACTATCCATGGGATGGAACTGAAGATAAAAGGTGAGTTTTGTACTACCAATTCTTATAAAAAAGGCTTCAAATGTTGCATCTGTATATTTGATTAATAAGAGATTACTCAAATATACAGATGCAACATTGAGTGATTTCATTATCTCATTCAGATTGTTTTCAACATAATTATTTTGAAATGATATCTACAGGAGAGATTACTTTGGGTGCCCAGATGACAAGACTTTCAGATTTTTGGCCAGTTTATACAGTAGGTCCCACTACAAAATGTCTCGGAGCAAGGAGTTCCCCGGTGGAATTACAAATGGTGCATTTTGGTATGCTAGTAAAGTATAGACAACGTGATTTATATTCTGTGAGGATCTTTAAGATGTTATACACTCAAGGCAATTTTTTGTTGCTAAAATCCCATTTCCGGCATTGTTTTGCAGGTATCCATTATATGGTGGCATGCAAGATTGGAATTATATTCATTCTGGCTGCTTTGAACTCACTCTCGAGATTAGTGATGAAAAATGGCCTGATGCTAGTGAGGTTAGATCTGAGCTCCTTCATACACATATATACTCCCTCCATTCCATAGAAATAGGCCATTTGGGGATGACACGAGTTTTAATGCGTAGTTGGTAAGTAAGAGAGGAGAAAAAGTAGTTGAATAATGTAGTGGATGAGTGGGGCCCATAAATGATAAAGAGAAAAGAAGAATAAAAGGTTCCCATAAATGGATATGGACTATTTCTATGGAAGGGACGAAAAAGGAAATTGACCCTATTTCTATGGACGGAGGGAGTATATATAGCTCAGTATTTTCTTATCTAGGTCTTATTTCTTAATTCTTATCTATTGTTGCAGCTTCCAAAAATATGGGATCATAACAGAATGAGCATGCTAAAAATTGTTGGGAGCATAATTAAGGTACAATCAGCAGATGCCTTAAACTTTTTATATACCCCGCAACCTTTCTTCATGATTGTTGTTTTACCTTAAAAAGTTTGGTAGAGTAAAGGCGGATGCCTCTGGAAAAGGACAGAAAGAAAGAAGCAAACAAAAATTAGAAACGAAACTCTCCTCTAAGGGACCACTCCTCCGAATAGGCCACATCGTATATCTTGAACCTTAATTATATTTCTGAATGAATGAAAGCTGAACCTTATTGAAATGAACTCTTAATCTGATTTCAACTCTAATGGATAAAAGAAGATTCTAATAACAAACTTGACTCCTTAAGTAAACAGACTCTTTAATGAAACAAATAACTGATAAAGAGTAATTAATAAGTACTAATAACCAAATAATCTGCTACCTGTGATCTCTATCAATTTCTCTGACACTCTGAAACAACATTGTCCTCAAGGCCTGGAAACAAGTTCAGACAACGTCCCAAATCTGCTACAGCTTAACGTCAGTATCATCCTGGATTTTTTCATCAAGTGGGAAATAGAAGAGAAATGTGGCATCCACGGTCCATTAAGCAGGCCTTGTTGCGCGACAGGAGCTGCCAGTACATGCTGTCGGGACGGGAAGCTAGGAACGGGGATATGAATGTTAATTGAAACTAAGGTTGCCTTCACAGAGGCCGTTGGTGGAGCATAAACAAAACGGTCCATCGAAGGGCCACTCATTCTGAAGCCATAACATATTTGATTATCCCTAATTATATTTCTGAATGACTGAAATGTTGAATACATTTCGCTATAAAATGAACTGTCTGAATCCTGATGAAAAGAACTTCTAATCTGACTCCTAATAGATAAAAAGCTGACTCTAATAACAAACTTGACTTCTTAAAGAAACAGACTCCTTAATGAAACAAATAACTAATAGAGAAAAATAATAGTAACAAATAATAATATGTAACTATGATCTCTATCAACGTTAATCTACAGTTTTATAGCTTATAAGTATATTGTTTGCAGTACCAGTAATTCTTGACTGAGATAGATAATACAGTTTACAAATCTTATGTGATCCCATATTTTTACATGTGGGATATTTCATATTTTTACATGTGGGATTCTCCTTATTATACTGATTTATGAATCTTAAACATGCAGACTGGAATACATGGACAAGTTTTTTCATCAGATGGAAAACCTTTGCCTGCATCAATAGCTATCCAGGGAATAAACTACACGGTATGAGCTCATATTATCTCTTTTATATGCTATCTACAATATGTTATCAGGATCAACATTTGCTGTACCTCCCTACTGTTAGAGAATGAAAGCGAGAGTATATGTGTTTGTTTGTATATATCGAATAAGCAAGGGAATAAGAAACATAAAGTGGATAAACTTCTTCACAAATGAAGGCCTCTGCCAAAGTTGCTGCTCACACAAAGTACTCCATCATTACCACTCTTCCTGCCTTAAAGACCACATTCTCCACTTTGGCGCCTCCAAAGTTCACCAGCTTTCGACCCCCCTTTTGTAGACGAGCCAAGGATGACCTTGGTCTGACATTTTAACATGAATTCCTAAACAATGCATAACTTTGTGCATATAGTTGAATTAAATTGCCAGCTTGATACTTGATGTGACCAGAGTGATGACATGTCAATACACTCTGGCCAACTAAATAAAAGTGAAAGCAAATAAACTACCAATTAGAAAAACGAGGCTCTAATTAGTGTTTGTTTCTTTGAATTATTGTAAAAGAGATTGGGAATCTGATCTTATTCTCTCTTGTTTCTGTTCTCCAATTTCTGTTTTCAGTGAGAAGCCCATACTTATTGATTACATGGGAGACCTATACACAATAAAGTCCATTCCTTGTGCACTGATTTCTGACATTGCTACTTTATGATAAGTGTGTAGTGTTGTTGTTTCTTATGCTCTTGCAATAGAGCTTTCTGATCCGTCACCACCCACAGATTGCTGCTGGCAAGAAGTTCGGTGAGTACTACCGATTGCTGGCACCTGGTGAAAAATATGAAGGTACCTGAGTTAAATATTAGCTTTTCCTCGTTGCTACACAACTTACATTAGTTATTTTAATTTTTTCAATGTTTGGAGCTGGATTTGAATCTGATTTTATCCACAACTCAATGTTTTCCTTCAAATATTCTTGGTTTACAGTAGACCAGTTTACATCTGCTTTTATTTAGTTAGTTTACGATCCTCGTGATGAGCATTTGATATAAATAAACTTCAAAATCCCTGCTTAGCAGCGAAAATGAATAATAGAAAAAGTTGTTCTGTGATATATCAGTTAAAGCAGCCCAGTTTTCATCCAATATGTGAATGAAGCATCTAATGTTGGACTATGTTTGCAGTTATTGCTAGCATGCCCGGTTACAGGTCGAAGAGGGCTTGTGTTATACTTGGTGAAGCAGCACAGACAGTAGATTTTGTTCTTGATTCAGAGTCGAGTAGCATCTACAAGGATGGTCGAGTTTTGGAGGATTCAGGTTGCTATCCAGAGAGCAAGACTGGTCTTCAGGCAGCCGATTTATTGCCTGCGACGCAGTTGGAATTTTGTCTGCTGTTATTTGTAATGGTAGGATTTCTTTGCTTCCTAATGAAGAGGAGGGCAAGAAGGAACGAAAAACAGATATCTGTGCCCAGACGAGCAGCAATGGTCTGAGAAATTATTATTTTGTTAGTTGTAAGTTTGTAACTCATTATTTTTATATAGATAATAATAATAGTATCCTTGAATAAGGGAAAGGTATGTTTACTATAATATCAGACAGTTGAAAGTGAAAGAAATCAAATTAAATAAATTTAATGGCCTGCTAGAAAAACGATATATCGCCGACATATTATGTTTGAATTTTCGTTTTCCGTAAATTGCTGTACTATATTCTCAATTTTAATAGTTACAAACACATTTTACAATTAATTACATCCGTTTTACTTGAATTTAATTCTCGAATAAAGATAATTTTTTTAATTGTTAGTAATTTTCTGGTTCGATAAGAAACAAACTCTATCAATAATAAAAGTGTGAGGAGGTATGAAATCTAGAAAGTGAAATTAATAAAAATAATTAGAGAGTTAGATTTGGGTCTTTTAACGCTGCTTTTAACGATAGCTCAGCGTCTAAATACTGATTCCGTCACTAACTATAACATTTAGTAAATCAATCAAATAATCTATATAAACACATTTTATGCAATATATACCTAATTAATTTGAATGCAATTTAGTGAAAAATGTCAACAATTGAAAGTTCATATATAAGGAGTTTGGAGACATAAATGTTTAGTTCTCATTATAAATTTGAAGGTAGAAACCCGATATGATTTATATGAATGTTCTAACTTTAATAAATAAAACAGGTTGTATTATATTGGAAAGGGAAATGATATATATTTAATTAGTAGGAAATAATGATGAAATGATAATCTACTTAGTTCATGTTTGACTTGTAGTAAAGGTATCGAAGGTTTGCATGCATGTATTGTACAGTATACCTAATGTTGTTTCCTGCTTAGCATGCTCTCTTTCCGTAGGAGAAGACTACTATCCCACCATAACTTTTGTCTTTTGTCAAACACGGCCTTCCCACTAAATTATTCAACCTTTTATTTTCAGTAACAATTAAGAATTCGTAGTTTCAATATCACCGATGATTTTTTGTTTTTGTTTATAAGAACTGAATGGATATGATCGGATTGAGAAATCAAAGTTTTCGTAATGATTTTTCATAATCATCCATAATTTTTAAAATATTAATCAAATCAATTCCGTCCAAACCGGTCGGACCGAATTTTAGGTTTGAATTATCCTTCCTCGTCCTTTAACCTTCGACAATTTTATCTTCAGGCCGGTGAGGGATGAAAGTAATTTTCGACAATTTGAACAAATAATAGTGGCTTAAGTGTCCAACCTTGTGTGTTATTTGTTAATTTGATTAACTAATTATACCTATATAAAAACAAAAAACATAATAATAAAACCATACACTATGTTCCAAAAGAAAATCTACTAATCTAAATTACATCCACGGAATGTAGCATTAATTTAGGTATGTCTATCCTAACAAAAAGCATTAATTGAGGTAATGTCTATCCTAACAAAACTTTATTTCCATAAAATTAACACATTCTAAAGGCGCCCAACTTTCTCATTACATTTGACATGTTAAGATTAATTAATTGAATTTAATTGAATCTAGTAACCTACTTTCCTCTATTTCAACCGATTATATCCACCAATCCTAAGTTTTAAAACAATTCCATTCAATTAGCATAATCTTCACGCCTTTTAGTCTATTCGCCATAAGAGCCTGACAAGCTAGACTATCATTTTCCCTTTCCATTTTGTTTTCTTTTTGGATGTTAAAATTATATTTCAAAGTGCAAGGAACTAATCCCTTCGTCCCCTGTTAATTGGGACTAATTGACTTGACTCAAGTTTTAAGAAATATAGTAGAAAGTGGGTAGAAAAAGTTAGTAGAATGTGATTCATACTTTACATATCAATTTTATAATAAAATGTGAGTGAAATTAGTTACTGAAATGTGATTTTTTACCAAAAATAGTACTCCCTCCGTCCCATTTTAGGAGTCCCGATTTACCATTTTTAGGTGTCCCACTTCTGGAGTTCCGATTGAAATATTCCTTAAATAGTATTAGACCCTACATTCCGCTAACCTTTTTCCACTCATATTTTATTACTCCCTCTGTTCCTTCATAGTTGAGTCATTTTTCCATTTTGGGAAGTTCCCTCATAGTTGAGTCATTTCCATATATAGTAACTTTTTCCTCTTTCTTACTTTACTCTCTCTTACTTTATTCTCTCTACTTTATTCACTTTTTACTTTATTCTCTCCACCTTTTTCTCTTTCTTACTTTTTTATCTATTTATTTAACACACTCAACATTCATTTCTTAAACTCCGTGCTGAAAAGTTCCGCCTCAACTATGAGGGAACGGAGGGAGTATAAAACTAATATAAAAAGTAGGACTCACATTCCACTATTTTTTTTCACCAACTTTCCTTCGCATTTCTTAAAATTCGTGCCAAACTCAACTGGGACTCCTAAAGTGGGACGAATGGAATAAAAAATAAGACTGGCGATTTATCGAGGATGGTAAAAAAGAAAATTGATGCCAATTAATGAGGGACAAATGGAGTATTTGGTATCACAGAATTGAGCATGCAGAATTGTAATTGGACCGTTCAATTCTAAACTCAATATTCAGTACCATAAAAAATTTAGATTTGAAATTGAAATTTCCATAATTTAAATTCCATAAGTAGATGATTAGATATTTAAATAGTTATAATACACACATTACACACACTGTATAATTTCTTCAAATTCATTTTTATATCAATTACATCATTTTTACTAAACAAATGATTTGAAGTTAAATTATAATTCAATTCATTCCATTTCACTTTTTTCAAATTCAATTCCGATTTCATATACGAATGGTCCCTAAGGATAAATTAGTCATACAATTATATTGCTTAGTGCAATTTATTTTTCTATAGCAAACGTATAATGATTTATCTATTAAAAATGTTATCCTATGAATTTAAAAATTTCAATATGGTTGTCTCATTTATATTCTCAATGCTTTGGTAGAGATCTGAAAATATCTTGACGCCCTTGTTTTTTGATATTAGGAATGTTATCCTATGGTTTGCTTGTTTTGATTTGTGGCTATAATATACTCCATCCGTCCCGAATAATTTATCTCAGTTTTCTATTTCGGTTCGTCCCATATAATTTGTCCCATTTTACTTTTACTATTTTTGGTAGTGGACCTCATATTTCACTAACTCGTTCCTATTCACATTTTATTATAAAACTAATATATAAAGGTAGAACCCACATTCCACTAACTTTTTCAACCCACTTTTCATTACAATTCTTAAAACCCGTGCTCGGCCAAAGTGACCTGAATTATCCGGGACGGAGGGAATAGTCATTTTTATGTAAGACGATTTTTATTTAGTTGTATTATGAAATAAGTGCTAGTATTATTTTACAATTTGAAATGTGACCCCACCCGGATCTAGTCTACTACTATATGCTAATTCAATGGTTTGATAAACTCTCCCTAGTAGTTCTTCTTCTACTCACTCAATCTAGAGTTTTAAATTAATTGAACAAAATTTTAAAATATATTATATTTAATGGAGTATTCTTTTATGTTTGCTCCAAAATATTTATGTGAATCGAGAGAATGTATGTAGCTTTACATATAAAACTGATATGCAACATTGGTTTCATGCTCAATATTCATTGATCTCAAAGTAGAATTTAAATACTACTTCGAAAAATGTAAGGCATTGATAGGATATAATGTTTGTGTGTTTCGGTTCCCTATTAGTATCTATTTTTTTTTATGATGGTGACAAAAATAATTCTTAATTGAAACTATACAAAGAAAATTTGAGGAGGACTTTTATATAATACACACAACTGTCAGCAGTCACATATGGTATATTTTAAGACGATGTAACTAACAATTATTAACAATAATTAGTGTAATGAGTCACCCCTTGGCCTCTTATACAGCGCCACATAGCTTATCAGTTTGAATAAATTACTAATCCCTATAATGATTAAGTCAACCCCTTCTTTGCCCTTAATCAAAACTCAAGTGAGGACAAAACCAATGTGCAGTCGGTGGATAAAAAAATTATGAATTTGTAATTTATAAATATTTAAAATAGCATATTATATCAATATTTATGATCTCTAACAAATTGTAATAAACAGTGTATATATTTATGAAATATTAAAGATGGAGTTTTTAATTTGCAATTGAGTACAAAGTTGCAAATCGATTTGAATGAAAATTTTGCTATGGTCAATCAAATAACATGACACATTAAAATTCAAATTTAATTGCATGATTATGTACAATGATTTTTTCAGTAAAAATCGGAGCTTATAGAATTCAATTCGATTTCATTTTACGAAGAGAATTAAGCATGAAAACATAGTCATGTCAAGCAATATATTGATGTAGATATTGATTTTCTCGTAAAGTATACGGGCTACGGAGTATAATTTATGAAATTTTATATATACTCCCTCCGTCCCACTTTAGAAGTCCCGGTTTACTATTTTTGGGTATCTCACTTTAGGAGTCCCGATTGAAATATTCCATAAATGGTCATAGACCCCACATTCCACTAACATTTTTCCACTCACATTTTATTAGTATAACTTTATTTTTAACTATCTATCATTAATTTAACTGATCGTACATCGTATAGAAGGTTAATCTAATTTATTTAGAGCACTGCATTGAATAAAATTGCAAATCACTCTCATACGAGTTATATACTCCCTCCATTCCGCTTTAGGAGTCCCAGTTGAATCGGGCATATGTTTTAAGAAATTGTTTAATTGTGTAATAAATAAATATTGTAATGTATATTGGGACTCACTTTTAATTGAGTGTGTAATCAATAAATATTGTAGTGGATGTTGGGACCCCTTTTTACACTTTTTTTACTTACTTTATAGGCATTTTTTATTAGTTTATCCCAACCGGGATTCCAAAAGCAGGATGCCCGAAATCGATCAACCGAGACTCCTAAAACGGGACGAAGGGAGTATATTATTATTCGCTTTTGATTTACGATATAGTACCTTTTTTAGAATTTAATACAGTATTAAAAATAAGAATCATGATGTACACAAATTTGTACTCTCACCTCTCCCTCGGATAATATTTTATATCAAAATATCTCAATTAAATATTTCAGTTTTATATCACGATCTTATTTTACTAATATTTATTATAAAATTAATATAATATTATAACATAAGATTCATTTATCCCTAGTTTTTTCATTCTTGCTTACCTAAAATGATATGATATCATAGACAGGATAGAAAGAGTATTCTGTCCATTAAGATAATTGAAGCATTTTTTAAGGCATTAGAATAAAGTTGAATAGAAAATAAAATTGAAAAATAAAAAAACAAAAAAATAAAAGCGAAAAAGAGTTTTAATTGCTATAAAAATAACTCAATTATGTTAAAAGTAATTGAAAAAAATAAGTTAAAATATGTAAATATGAAAATGAAGGTGGTTTATAAAGGCGGGAGGGAGAGGAGTGAATCGGCAGTTAACATCACATTTTCTTCTCTCCTGCCGATATTAGTGACGTATACATTTAGTATATCAAGATGCGAAGCCACCGCCAGCACCAGCAGGCAACGCAAACAATTCTGTTTTTAACACACATACACATACACATACACATACACATACACATACACATACACATGCGGCTGCGTGTGTGTGCAAATGATTTTTATGGATAGGATTTGCTGCAACATTGTGTGTGTTTGTGTTTTTGCAGCTGTCGTGGCGCCGCACGGTGCTTCGCAAGTGGCTCAACATACCCTCCAGTAACTCCGATTTCTCCGCTGACAGCGACTTCAGCTCCGACTCCGATTCCGAACAAGGTCCTTTTTCAATCCTCCTTCCCCTCTATTTCATGCTTTTTTAATTCATCAACTCATTTTTATTTCCTCAGATTTTTCTGAGAAGGCCTCCAGGTTCAAAAATGAAAAGTTTGATCATGTTAACTTTGATGCTAAAGGTAAAGCTGCTCACAGATCTTTTCATTCTCAGGCATCACTTACCATAATAGGACTACTAATCTCTTCTATCAATTTCTCATTTTTCCCCCTTTTTATCCACAGAGTTTTATGATAGGCCCAAAGACTCCAGGTTCAAGAATGAATTAGCTCAACAACTCAACATTGATGCTAATGGTATGCTATTTCTTAAATATATATACTTGTATTTTCCAGTTAGTGTTTGTAAGGTATATTTGGCTGAAATTTGGGATAATTTTCTTCTTGAAGCCATACTACTGTTTCCCCTTAGCACATATATATTTGTATATAAATATAATGGTAACAACATAATAGCAAAATAAGCTTAATGGAATCCATTCAAATTCTCGCTTAAAAATTACTGCCATCGAATATGATGTCTAGTTTTTAGTGAGTTATGATATGTGTCTTCTGCCAACAGAGGCTCTTCCTAGGTTAAGACGGCGCAATTCAGAGACAGTCAGAGCTCAGTACATTAAATCCAAGGAAATCAGGTAATATTACTCTTGCACTTTCATGATTTATTGCTAACAACATACCCAAGTACTACGTTTAATTACCAAATACCTATAAGATCTTTATTCTACAAGGATATGTGCCGCCACCTGGAACGTTGGAGGACTTGCTCCAGACGATGACCTCGATCTCGATGGTTGGCTAGACATTGCTGAGCCTGCTGATATATACGTGATCGGGTAAGTTTAGTAGCATATAGCCAGGTCCTTGCTCTTATCTTTAGCTGTGAAGTTAAGTAATGCATTTTTATGATTGTTATTGCATTTTGCTTCATGAAACCTTATGTGGACTTAAAGCCTTTTGATGTTTAACTTCTGCACTCATCTATAGCTTTCAGGAGATTATCCCGTTGAATGCTGCTAACATATTTGGAGCTGAAGATACCCTCCCTGTCCAAAAATGGGAAAACATCATTCGTAGAACTCTCAACCGAGTTTCACCAATGACTAGGTTCAAGAGCTATAGTGGTCCTCCTAGTCCATCGACGTTTCAGCCAACCGAGGATGCCATAAATATAGAAGACGAAGTTGCACTTGAATCAGACAGTGATATCGAGGAAGGATTCTACCCAGTGAATGAGGATACGTCTGGTTTTTATGATGGGGGAACTGATTTTGTTTTTGATGATTCCTCTTTCCCCGAGGACTCTGCTCACTTCGACAGGGCACTGGAAAAAGAGTTGCTGCAGTCGTCTTCCTCCAGAAGATTAGACAGATCGCAGTGCTTAAAGATCGATGATAATGAGGAAAACATCGAAGAGTCTAAAATTCAGTACACTAAGATATTATCCAAAACACTTAGTGGTACAGAAAAGATAGGCTTAAGCTGGCCGGAGCCACCACTTGATCTTTTGGGTCAGCATATTTTGGAGAAGCCTAATTCCTTCGGTTCTGCTAAATCCTTCAAGACTCTGAAATCTCTCCAGACAAACAGCTCTTTCAAATCTAGTTCAACAAATGAAAGTACAATGAAGTCCGACTTGAAAGCACTAGCATCAATCGACCTTGACTCCCTGATAAACCGGAAAAGAAGGCCGGCCTATGTTAGAATAGTGAGCAAGCAAATGGTTGGACTTTTTATTACAGTATGGGTGCGGAGGAGCTTGCGAAGATATATACAAAATGTGAACGTGTCTGCTGTTGGTGTTGGTGCCATGGGCTATATTGGCAACAAGGTTCTCTCTCTTCCAAACTTCCAAGCATTAGCATAATTTTACAGTAGAAAAAAGCAAAAAGGAATTGTCTGCACATTTGACAATAGTAGATATCACTTCTTTTTTTCATTACAGTTTGAGTTATATGGATTTTTAATGTTGACTTCTTCTAACTTAGGTTATGCTCGGATCGTTTTTTTTTTTTTATCTAAGCTTTAGTTTAACTCTCTCCTTCTATCTGTCAGGGAGCGGTATCAGTTAGTATGTCGGTACATCAGACAGTCTTATGTTTCGTTTGTACTCATCTAACAGCAGGAGAAAAGGAAGTAGATGCAGTCAAGAGAAATGCTGATGTGCATGAGATTCATAGACGGAGCCGTTTCAACTTTTGTTCTGCTATGGGGCTTCCTTATAGGATTTATGACCATGAGTAAGCATATGTTCCGATCATTATATCTTATTCTCGTTTTCACCAGTTTCTACTGTGGAAAAATCCATAGTTAAACTACAGTGTTTTTAGTTTTGTGTGTGTGGGGGGGGGGGGGGTGTTTCTTTAAATGACATGAGGCAACCGTTGTTTTGTTGCAGGAGAATTATCTGGCTTGGTGACCTTAACTATCGAATCAACTTGCCTTATGATCAAACAAGAGAGCTGATATCCAAGAAGGACTGGCCCAAGTTACTTGAGCAGGACCAGGTCCGTAACAGTTGACAGTTCATTAGAAATGAGTCACATGAAACATTGTTTGGTTTGTCTTTGTTAATCTATATAGTTTATAGCATGAATCTCGAGGCATCGTGTACGTAATATAGCGACAGTGAACATGATGCAAGTTCAGAAATTTATAGAAACACCGAAGAGGCAAAATCTGAATACTGATTTGAACATATAAACACAAATTGTATCCAGTTTCGTTGATACACCTAAGAAGCTGATTCTTTTATTCTTCTGCAGCTGGTGAGAGAGCTCAAGAAAGGCCGAGCATTTGATGGGTGGTCGGAAGGTTCTCTGAGCTTCGCTCCAACGTACAAATACGAGTTAAATTCCAACACTTACATCGGTGAGGACCCAAAAGCTGGTAGAAGAACACCTGCATGGTATGAATTTTCTCTTTTTTTTGTTCTCTCTTTCTTAAACTTTTATTCTTGTTTTTATAGAAGCTATAGCAGTCTCTTGCATGTACTGTGCAGGTGTGATCGCATTCTATCCTTTGGGAAGGGAATGAGGTTGGTCGACTACAGAAGATCCGAGATCAAATTATCTGACCACCGCCCAGTGACAGCCACGTACATGGTGGAAGTCGAAGTATTTTCTCAGAAGAAGTTGCAACGAGCACTCACTTTCACTGATACCGAAGTTAAAGAAGAGGATATTGTAACGGATGTGGGAGTTAATACTGAATTTAACCTGCCAATGCTAGAAGAGGTCAGTGGTTGATTACTCAAGTGAAGATGGTTTGTAATCTTGATATTGCAGCATTATGCGACATTTTGGAATTGCCGGTCTATACATTCCTTTTGGTTTATATATGCAGGACGCTTCATATTGGGAGCGCTGAAACCATGGTTGAAGACGCTACAAGTGACCCTTGATCGGGTGATGTTCGTCTTTTGCTACGATTTTTTGTTGCTGTGTATGGAGGGGGGTTGGGGTCGGATATGGCTTCCGCAGGGGCCTGTGTATGTTGAGTACCAACATTACTACTACTAGTACTAATGTATGTGTATGTCTTGTCTAAGAATTCTATATGTATATATAAATAACGTGTTGAAGATATCAAAATATGACGGTAAAAGCTTTTTTACCAAAAAATTGATATGGCTATGGAAACTGAGAAGTGCCAAGAGACTGGAAGCTGGCACCTTGTTCTTGAAAATCAATAATCTAATTCTAAAAAATTTATCTCAAGGGCAATGTTCCATTATCCTAAGGGCTTGACTGTGTATTTATACATATCGCCTTTCCACAGAAAAGTGGACGATACACTGTTTGAGTGAAAATAAACCTAACCTACGAAACAAATTGAAAGGAAACTTGTAATACATCAAGATAAAAGTACCATACTCTTCCTTTGATAGAGCTAGATTAGATATCAAGCAGCCTTCACACTGCTCCGGCCTCTGAATCCAACAACGTTTAGTTTTGACTGAGATCCAGCCCCTCCTTTGTTTCTTCCCCCTGAATGCTTCCTCCCACCAGAAGACGTACCTCTTGAGTTGCCAGATCCCGAAGAATTTGACGTTTTGACAACCTTAACCACCTTCTTCTTAGGCTTGGAAATCATGGGAGCTTTTGTAGATTTAGAAAAAGAGCTTTTCTTGGCGACTGTTGCTTTTCCGCGAGCATCGGATGGTTTTGTTGAGGTGGCTTGAGCCTTCCTTTTTAAGCTGGAGGTCATTTCCCTTTTCTCATTTTGTCCCTTCTGCTGATTTATGTGTGATCTGGCAAGATCCCTTTTGATTCTATCAACGGATAGGGATTCCAAGCTCTCGTTTTTCATTATTGCTTCCTCAATGCGGGTGGCCAAAATCAAATTCTTTCTAGCGATCAAACTTGTCACCTTCCCTATCAACACAAAGACGCCGGTAAGGGTCTAACCAAAGTTGCACGCAAAGGAATGCAAGAAAGATATAGCAAATCAAGAGCAATGGATATATTTAGCCGATGAGCATGTAAGACCAGTTTACATAAGGCTAAGTTTCTGAAGTGATAAGGAGTATCACCATATTGAAACAAGAGCTCCAGTACATAACAGCAAAATTTTTAAGTTTGAACATTGTAAAGCCTTATAAAGTACTCACCTTTTGCCCCCATACGAGCAGTTCGTCCAGTACGATGGAGATAATCGATCTAAAAGGTAAAAAAACAAGAAGAATTAGATTATGGAAACACTGCACTAACATGGACAGCAAGAGAGTCTCTTGGCTTACAGAATTCGAGGGAAAGTCAAACATAATAACATGGTCGACATCCAAGTCCAAACCCCTAGCAGCCAGATCTGTACAGACTAAAGTGGGGCAATCTCCATCATTGCTCTTAAACTTTTCCAGATTCTCAACCCTGCATTAGTTGCATAGAACACGACAGGTGAAATTGTGAAAAGAAGTTAAAATCTAACAAGCCAATGTCCAAAGCAGAAGCTCTCTGAAACAGATAACAAAAAGAGAATTTCTTGTAGACATGAGCAGCTGTAAGTTTACATTTCCACATCATCTGTCCATTTGTCAGTGTGATCATGAGCAGCCAGTAGAAAGGGACAGGCACAGACCAATAATGATAATAACATCTCATTTTACCTTTGTTCAGCAGGAACCTCTCCATGGTAATTGACCGTAGAGATTTGGTTTTCAGACAAAAAGTGATCCACAGCTCGACTGGAGCTCAATGTATTGCAGAAAACCATCACTCTGTTTCCTTTTGCTAAACTTGGCTCAAGAACCTGTGATGTGATCCCATGACCACATTAACTAAATTGAAATAATTGAGAATAGTTGTGCATATCATCTTAAAGCGTGAAGAAAGTACTACACCTGTAATAAGGCTTCCAGTTTATTCTCGGAACCTGAGAGTTTGACGAAATCATGACGAGCAGAAGCAATCTTCTTATGGAGTGAAGAGGTACGTAGATGAGCAATTCCCTGGAATTCCTCATCAACCAGCTTTTGCACTGCCTTCATAAATTAAACGTTTTGTTAATTATCCAGGAACAGTGAAGAAGAATTATGGGGAAGTACAAGAAACATCAGCTGAAGCCTGAAGGGCCTGAAAGCATCATGGTCATATCAGGAACACTAAGGGTTTTAACTTATTTTCTCTACAAAATAGAATTCTTTTAGAAGTGATAGTTTGCAATATCATGACAAAAAATTACCAAGGTTACTAAAGATGCAGTAAAAAAAAAGAAAGGTACCAGTTCAATTACATTGAGAAGGAAGACCAAAACTAAAAGGACTTTGAAAATTTGGAGAATTAAAGTTCATATCTGGATTAGGTTTTGCATTTGTTTGTCACAAGCCTACTTAGCATACCGTTGTCATTGTTGCAGTTACTAATACTGTTTGAAAACCTAGACCATCCAGCTTAGATGCACGACTCCTCAGTGGAGCAAGAAATTTTCGGATGTCAGGGCCAAATCCACGATCAAACATGGTGTCAGCTTCATCCAACACCTATAAAGAGATTGAAACCTTCAACAAGCTGAGGATATAAAAGAATTGGCCATAAAGTTGTTTATAAGAAAATTAGTGAGATATCAGGCTAATTACCACATATCTGATGTCCCCATAAACCAAATTTCCTTCCTCTATATGTTGCAAAACCCGGCCAGGGGTCCCCACAACCATGTCAATGGGGCTGTTCAAGGAATCTTCTTGAGGCTTTAAACGCCCACCACCACTTACCATGGTTGATCTGAATCGTGCATGGTGGCTAATGGACTTGGAAACACGGAACACCTAGACGTGCATTTGAGCGTCATTGATCGAACAATGTGGTTGTATCTTCAAGCCACTAAAGGGATAAACAGACCACGAAACAAGACAACGAACCTGCTCACACAGCTCCCTCGTTGGGCACAGAACAACAGCCCGTGGGCGTCTGGGCTTCATCAGCATACCGTGCAAATCCTCATCCCTTCTCAGCAACTAGAGTTTTAACACGAAGCAAAGGTGTTTCAGTACAAAACTTCAAGACTTTCACAGTAAATTAGTCATCTTCAAGTGTATCATAAAGGCATAAATTAGCATTATACACACATCATTACATCCAGATGTCACAGGCAGCCCACAATCTAGGCATAAATGAGCAACGATAATCTTGTGAAGAAACATACAATTTGAAACAATGGTCAACAAAAATCAAAGGATGATTGAACCTGAACAAGAGGGAGAAGGTAAGCCAGAGTCTTGCCAGAACCAGTATGAGACCCCAAAACCACGCTCTTCCCATGGAGGACAGCCGGAATCCCAATACGCTGAATCTCTGTAGGGTCCGTAATCCCCATTTCCCCCAATGCCCCCATCACTTCCTCGCTCAAACCCAGCTCCTGAAAAGTCGACGCCGTCTCCGGCGCAGCGCCCTTCTTCCTCCTCGAACCCTCAATTTCGGCACCAGCATGCCTCAATTTAGGAGGCTGGGGGGATTCCTTGAGGTGGCGCTGCCTGAGTCTTTCAAGGAGAATGGAATGCTTCAAGGGCTGCAGTGATTCGGCCTCTTCAACGGCGGCGGTGCAAAGGGGGCGGAATTTGTGGAGAGGAGGGCGGTGAACGGGTAATGGAAGGGAGAAGCGAAAGTGGCGGTGTAAAAAGAGGCATCTTGGTAGAGATGTGGAGAGAGCTTTTGCTGTTATGGCCATTTCTGGTTGCAAAGATCAAAGCTTTTGAGTTTATGGGGTTTTACTGCTCATGGGTTTAGCCTTTAGGGATGGGTTTAGCCTTTAGGGATGAGATGAGAAACGTAGTCCTACTACTCTGCAACAATTGGATGTCGTTATGTCACACCCTAATTTTTAATATTTAAAATAAATATCTACTAATTTTTTTGGAGAAATTAACTGGAGTGTTAGATACTTAGATTGATAATTGGAAAAGGTAGCTATCTTTACCCGCCAGATTATGTGGTCAGTTTTTTTCTTTTTTTGGGTATGTTTGGTAGGCATTCACATATCAATGTTGGTATACACTATAAATAAGAGATTTGAATCACATAAGTTACACCAAACTCAAATCCATTTTTAAGTTTGGGTCACACCAAAAAGTAGTTTTACTCCAATCATTTACTCTAAACTCAAACCCAAAAGAATATTCCATATTTATATTCTTTTTATACATTTTTCAATTATACCTACATGTTTACTTAAATTACATATTAGTCCCATAATATTTTATCAATAATTTATGTAACTTAAATAATTATACAAATTTTTTTTATTAATATATTTATATATTAAATATACTTTATATTAAAAAAAATTACACTACTTTTAAAATTAAATACACTAAACTTGCAATAATAAAATTCAAATATAAATTGAAACTCATTTAAATATATCGCAATTACATAAAACATATCACGATAAACATAAAAAATAGCTAAAATTCAAGACTCGAAATTTGTGTATTGTTCCCACAAATGATCAACTAGCGCATTTTGAAGTTCCAGATGAGCACTTTTATTTCTTATTGCGTCATATCAGGTCATATACTCTTGAAATAATAACAAGATTTTTTAGCAATATTCGTTCCTATTTAGTAAATTTATTAGTTATTATTTGTAAAAAAGTATAATTTATTATAATATGGTCAGCTTGATAATTTCTATTTAATTATTTTTATTAGAAAAATATATGTAAATTCCGTGAACAAATTGTGTCTAAATTATGTTGCTGATAGTTTGAATCAACTATCAAGTACTAGTACTAGTATACAAATTGACAGTATACAAATTGGCCGCCGGCTGATTCAACTATCAAATTAATAATAAGGACTATTATGCAATATTTAAAGTTTTTTTTGCGGTAGATACTCAATTTTGGTGTTCACTTCAAATTTGGTGTTGTTTGATTAAAAAACCCAAAAATGGGCATGGGTATGGAGTATGGTTGGAGCACATTTTTACACCAAAAATGGGATTTGGTGTATGGTTGGAGCCTTGGAGGTGGTCTAAATAAGATAGCAATGTTGGTATACACTATACACCAATACTATAAATCTTTGTGAATTTCAAGTGCACTGCAAGGATGTCATAGATTCTATTACAACGGTTGCAACCACCAGCTACACGACGTATACAATCTGGGGTGTGTCGGAATATGTTCTTGAGAGGAAAGCATTTGGGTTTCGAGCAGGGGTTGTAATTGGTTGGTAGATAATAAAAAAAAACACTTTATATGCTTTATTTTGTATTCTTCATTTCATCTTTGTGTAGTTTCGTGGAGTAGTTTTCTATCAGTTGCAGGCAAGATGGTTCTTCTTGATATGTAATTAACTAATTATGATTGAATTCATCGGTAGAAGTTTCACTGCTTATAGATTGACTAGATTTATTATATTTTTTTTTGTCCTTTTTGCTTTGGATTCCCTCATAGTATGTCATAAAAATGAAGTTCAAATTTTCCAATTATATATAGAGGATTGGTCATTACTATCAAGTGCTCTGGAGGTCCAATGTTTCTATTATTTGTCATTTGAAAAAGTTATTGAAACTGCCCATAAGAATTTGATCTTGATGCCATGGGTATCAATCGAGGGATGAGAAAAAGAGGAGACGAGAGTGTAAGTTTTATGTCTCACATATGTGACATGTGATAGAATCCTAAATAGAATTGGATTTTTAGTATAATACATATATTTGGTATAAGACACATTTTACCCTAATTAATTGACTATCAATTAATTATTGTCACATATCAATTAATCAAATAATCATGTTATATTGCTCCAAAGAGAATATATATTCATATATATATATATATATATGTCAATTGATTGCCAATGAATGGAAAAGATTGATTATATAATCTTTTTATGGAATGAATATCCATTCCCTTGGCCATCAAGTAAAGAATCATGCGTATATATTATTAAGATTTGATTAGAATTGATTGTGATCAATTAGTAATATTAATAGACTGAAGATTATATTCTTGGTCAATAAGAAATGTATTTACTAATTATTTTGGGCCTCTTTGATGGAAAGGGCTTTTAGGGTTTGATACTTAGGGTTTGTCCTCTCTCTGCCTATAAATACAAGTGTGGTGATCCCATCAAATCACACACATTAAGAGAACACATAAACGAGGGAAAGAGAGAGAAACAAATCCTTGGAGTTGCGCCACTACGCCGGAAAAAGGTTCAAGGAAATCGTCTCCTCCTTCCTCAATCGCTTCCGCTATGGATCGCCAAGGTATGTCTCGATCCTATTATGTTTATGGTTTACGTGAAATACATGTTGTTCGAAGATCTTGCTTTATTTATATTCAATTATGTAATCTTGAATATATGATGATAAAATAATGTCCAACATGTGGTATCAGAGCATGGTTGAGAATTCATGTATTTTCGTATTATTGAAAAACCATAATGTTTGAATTTTAATTTAAATAAATTATTGATTAACTTGAGAATCATGTTTGTGTATATTTGTTTCTCGATTTACGGCTTTTGGTATTTTTCTTCCGTCAAGAAATTTACGGAATAGTAATTCAAGTTGGTTGACTCAATTAATTTATTACGTATGCAAATTTAATGAATCATATGACTACACGCTTATCAAATTGCACAATTATGTACTGATGGGATGTTATGTTAGAAAATTGTTTCTGCCTGAATATTTAATTTAATACCCATGATTTATGAATTGTGTATTGTTCGGCTGTTTTCATAGAAAATTTGTTTCAGCATGAATATTTGATTCTGTTCACATAATTTTGACTGGAATTATAGTTAATCTCTTTATCAATTAAAGATTGTTTATTTTGTACGATTATACTTTGAAATATATTGTTTCCCTATTGATTCTATTTATATATATGGAATTGATTTGGGTATTTTGATTGTGTATATATTTTATGTAAATTGAGTTTGAATATATGCATTGATGAATTGAGATTTCAATTAAATGTTTTATGATTATGAATCTACCGAGACGGTGGAATGAATGATTACATAATTCAATTCTCGTTTTAACATGTATTTTGATTATATTATGTTTATTTTGCAATCACCAAAGTGAGGCAAAATAAGGAGAGTCTATAATCAAACTCATATTAAAATTTGTTTAAGCAATTAATCTCTATATGTTCTTGATTATATTATGTTTATTTTACAATCACCAAAGTGAGGTAAAATAATAGTTTATAATCAAATTAAGTAAAAATCTGCTTAAGCAATTAATCGCTATACATTCTTGATTATATTATGTTTATTTTGCAATCACCAAAGTGAGGTAAAATGAGAAGAGTTTATAATCAAGTTAATATGTAAAATCTATGTATGCAATTAATCATCATGCTTGTTGTGGCTATTCATCATCTAAATAGTTTGTTTGTTGTAAGGTCTAGATTCCCAAAGGAAATAGTCTTTGCGACATAATAAACACTAATGGAGTTAATAATTTAAATTGGTGTCGATTACCCAAAGGTAACGCCAATTTATTATTACTCAATTATTGAACTGAGATATGGATATTAAAAGCATGATTTTTATTATTGTATGAAGACTACCCAAAGGAGTTTTCATAATTGCCTCATGATATGGGTTTTCAAATTAATGTTCGTGTTATTATTCAAAGCTTTTATATGTGAGCATTCATTTCTTAACTGCTCCTATAATGTAAAAACATATATTTTTTTGCTACTAGCATGTTTACCTCAAACGTTCCCCAACTTTATGGAACTAACTTCTTTGAATGGAAAGAGAAACTTAAGTTCACTCTTGGAATAATGGACTTGGAACCTAACACTGTTGAATGATAATCCAATTATCTTTGATCAAAGTAGTTGGTTGATTGCCCATAATGCTTGAGAAAAATCTAACAGGACTAAGTTTACAGTTCATTAGAATATTCGTTGTAGATAAAGTCTCTCAATGACTGATATTGCAAAAGAATATTTGCATAATGTTGAGGATCACTTCACAAACTGCATATACGTCTATTGCAGGAAAACTTATGAAGGATCTCATGAGCATGCAATATGATGGTTCTCGGACTATGTACGAGCATGTGATGGAAATAAATAACATCTCTAAGCTGGAAAAGTTAGGATTATAGGTGGATAAGGATTTCATTGTTCAATTCATCCTAACTTCCTTATATCCTCAGACCATTCCAAATTGATTCACTATAAAAGATTAGTGGACTTTTAAAGAATTGGGAAACGTATTGGTCTAGGAGGAGCATAAGATGAAGAAGTATGGAATGGGTGCATCTCATGCTCATATTGCAACCGAAGGAGCGTCTAAAGGATAATATTCATTCGAATTTATCATTCTTATGGCATAAAGGAACTGGATCATATTTCTAGTGAAAGAATTAAGAGGCTTATAAAGGATAATATTCATTCGAATTTAGACTTTACAAGCATTACCGTTTGTGTGGATTGTATTAAATGTAAACAAACTAAACACAGTACTAAAAATGCCACAAGAAGCAATGAGCTCCTTAAAATTATACATACAGATATTTGCGAACCTTTTGATGTCTCGACTTCTAGTGGATAAAAACGTTTTATCACCTTTATTGACGATTTTTTCGCATTATGGATTTATTTATTGCAAGAAAAATCTCAGGCACAGTTGAACATTTTATGACTGAGGTTGAAAGACAATTAAATAGAAATGTGAAAATTATTCGATCTGATAGAGGTGGTGAATGTTATGGTCGTACCACTAAAATAAGTCAATTACTTGGACTTTTTGCCAAATTCTTAGAAAAGCGTGGTATTTATGCTTAATATACTATGCCAAGTACGCCTCAGCAGAATGATGTTGCTAAGAGACGAAACTGAATTCCCATGGAAATGATTAAAAGTATGATAATTCTACCTTACTCATATTGTTGTGTGAATTTATGCTCTTAGAACCGCTATTTATGTATTAAACCGGGTTTCTAGTAAGGTTGTACCAAAGACTCTCTTATGAACTTTGGACAGGTAGAAAACCCAGTTTGCAGCACCTTCATATTTGGGGCTATTCAGCAGAAACTAGAGTATACTCTTCGCAAGAAAAGAAATTGAATTTTAGAAGTTAGTGGTTACTTTATAGGTTACTAGATAAATCCAAAGGGTAAAGGTTTTATTATCCTAATGATAACATGAGAATTATGGAAACTGAAAATATATGATTCTTTGAGAATGGTGAGATCAGTGGGAGTTTTAACACTCATAATGCGGTCATTAGTGAAATAAGGGTAGATTTTCCTCTTCCCTCATTTCCTTAAGAATTAAGTGTGCCAAATATTGTTGAATAGCCTAACAATATTGAACATTTGAATGACTAATGATGATGCCAAGTTCATTGAACATAGGTGTGGAAGAAGCATCTCTAGAAGTGTCATTAATGTTTTCTTAATGAGAACGAATGTGGTCATTTCTGATGACTGTGGCATATCTCCAAGAATCCGAATGTGATATATGAATACGTAATGATCCAGTTTCATATTCACTAGTCATTAAGTGTAATAATTCTAATAAATGGATTGATGCATGATGAAAGAGTTAAAATCTATGGATTATAATAGAGTCTGGGACCTTGTCGAATTACCTGATAGACAAAAGTATATTGGGTGTAAATGGGTCTTCAAGACCAAATTCGACATAAATGGTTTAATCGAACGATTTAAAGCCAGACTTGTTGCCAAAGGTTATACTCATAAAAGATAGCATTGATTATAAAGAGACTTTCTCTCAAGTATCAAAGAAGGACTCACTTAGAATCATTTTGGCACTTGTAGCCCATTTCGACTTGGAACTACATCAAATGGATGTGAAAAACTGCTTTTCTAAATGGCGATTTGTAAGAAGAAGTCTACATGAAACAACCTGAAGACTTCATTAAGAAATGGAATGAAAATTTTTAGTCTGCAAACTTAAGACATCAATTTATGGACTGAAACAAGCTTCTCGACAATGGTATTTATTTTAAATTCCATGACACTATTACTGCTTTTGGTTTTAAAGAAAACACCGTTGATCGGTGTATATACCTCAAGGTTAGTGGGAGCAAGTTCATATTTTTGGTTTTGTATGTTGATGATATATTGCTTGCTAATAGTGACATTGGATTACTACATGCACTAAAATTATCTCTCTAAAAATTTCAACATAAAAGATATGTGTGAGACATCCTATGTCATATGATAGAAATATCTTGTGATCAATCACATGGACTCTTGGATTGTCTCATAAAAGCTACATAGATCGAATCTTTTAGAGAGATATGGCATGAGTGCTTGTTCTCCAAGTGTTGTTCAAATTCGTAATGGTGACAAATTCAGTTTGGATCAATGTCCAAAAACTGAATTGGAACGTAAGGATATGGAAAATATTCCTTATGCATCTATTGTGGGAAGTTTGATGTATGCTCAAGTCTGTACTAGACCAGACATCAGCTTTGCAGTTGGAATGCTAGGCCGTTACCAAAGTAACCCTGGTGTTGAACATTGGAGAACTGCAAAGATAATAATGAGATACTTAAAGTGAACAAAAGATTTTATGCTCACATTACGGAAATCTGATCAACTAGAAATTATTGGATTTCCATTAAAGCTAAATTTATGGTTTGCTTTGAAGCATTAATGATTGCAAAATTTTATTTCAGGCCTTGGCATTGTCTCCTCAATATCCAAGCCGTTGAAATTATATTGTGATGATAGTGCAATCGTATCTTTCTGTAAGTATGACAAATATTTAAGGAGCTAAACACATGGAATTAAAATTTCTTGTCGTGAAAGATGAAGTTTGGGAACAAAGAATATCTATATAATATATAAGCACACAGCTTATGGTTGCTGATCCATTGACTAAGGTGTTACCGCCTAAGACATTTATGGAATAAGTTAACAGAATGGGTCTTGGGTATGGAAACGTCTAATCTTTATGTTTCCATGTTGGTTCAGACACTCAAGTTATAGATATTTTGAATTCAATAAAGTTGTTTCTGCTTTTCCTGCATATACTTATTATTTGATATGCATATGTACGTTTTTAGTATTAATGCAGGAGGTCTTGAAATAAGACAATTACGGACGCGGTGTTACTTATAGATTATATTAGGGTGGATATTAGTGATGTGGTACATGGAAGGAACTATGTCGATTGAATGATATACGCCCGCCATGACCCGCATTAGTAGTCTCTCTAATATAATACTTATGTTTACCAATGATGAAAGTATTTATAAAGTCCAATATTATGCGCGCCTTATGTTTATTATGTCTATTTTACTGTGGCTCTGTCAAGTGTGACAAGTGGGAGAATCGAAAACTTTGTGTCCCACATGTTCGCCAAGTGGGAGAATGTAAGTTTTATGTCTCACATATGTGACATGTGATAGAATCCTAAATAGAATTGGATTTTTAGTATAATACATATATTTGGTATAAGACACATTTTACCCTAATTAATTGACTATCAATTAATTATTGTCACATATCAATTAATCAAATAATCATGTTATATTGCTCCAAAGAGAATATATATTCATATATATATATATGTCAATTGATTGCCAATGAATGGAAAAGATTGATTATATAATCTTTTTATGGAATGAATATCCATTCCCTTGGCCATCAAGTAAAGAATCATGCGTATATATTATTAAGATTTGATTAGAATTGATTGTGATCAATTAGTAATATTAATAGACTGAAGATTATATTCTTGGTCAATAAGAAATGTATTTACTAATTATTTTGGGCCTCTTTGATGGAAAGGGCTTTTAGGGTTTGATACTTAGGATTTGTCCTCTCTCTGCCTATAAATACAAGTGTGGTGATCCCATCAAATCACACACATTAAGAGAACACATAAACGAGGGAAAGAGAGAGAAACAAATCCTTGGAGTTGCGCCACTACGCCGGAAAAAGGTTCAAGGAAATCGTCTCCTCCTTCCTCAATCGCTTCCGCTATGGATCGCCAAGGTATGTCTCGATCCTATTATGTTTATGGTTTACGTGAAATACATGTTGTTCGAAGATCTTGCTTTATTTATATTCAATTATGTAATCTTGAATATATGATGATAAAATAATGTCCAACAGAGAGATTCAATTTTATGATTATATAATGATACACAGACTCATAATTATAGATAAATAAATGATTTGCTAAGCGCCAAGTGGTGAGCAACAAATGAGCGTGTTTACTTTTTCTCTTCTTCTTTCACTTTCTCGCTCTTCTTTTCTTCGTTTCCCCTTCATTCTTTGCCAAAATCAATTTTACCATCTTCGCTATTCCATTCTTTCAATTCCTAAATTCACAATCACAGACTTCTCGCCCAATTTTTTTTTTATCATAGTCAAAACTCAAAAGCTCCATAAAAAATGGATGAAAATCAGTGTTGAGAATGTCTTTAATAATGAATGAAATCAAGTGCAGGACAATAAGAAGAGAATGAAATATCCCCGATTCGATAGATGAAGTTGCAATTAATTAATTTCTTGGGACTCTTAATCCCAATAAATAATTTTTCCCAAAAAGGTGAATTAAGTATAATTAATTAGACCAAGAAGCAGCATAATCCTTGTTCGAGTTTCTTTTTTTGTTGTGATGCACAATTTGCTTTTTTTTAGTCAATCTGCAAAGTTGGATTTAATGTGTGGGGATAAAGACATGAACTTTGATTCTGCAAATATCTGCAATGATGTTTTGGAGTTCACATAGTTGTGGCCAGAGGGCTCAGCCCTTCGCGCCTTTTGCCTCACTGCCTTGTATCAGATTGCCAAGAACATGAAGAATGTGTCGCTCTTGAGGACTGAGGAGCCAACTGAGGACCCACAGGCTGACACATTCATACACAATGCATGCAGTCTGTCTTGACAAAGAGTTGTATATGAGTGTATCAATATGATGTTTGCGTGGTGAAATTATTGTGTTGGGAAGAGTTCTAAGGCAAATAAGAGCAGCTGGATTATACATAGATTCTTGGTGGTGCTTTGTTATAAGAAAAGAAATGTTTTAGGGTGTCTCCGGTGTCGCCCCTCCCACTCGCCCTTCCCATGTCACGTCAGCACTAGCCCCTCCCATTCCACTGCCACATCACTAGCCCTTCCCACTCGCCCCTCCCACTAGCCATTCCCACAATTAAATTAATTCACAATTAAAATTTAAATTCACGGAAAAATTCGACACGAATACGAACGGGAAATACGAAAATTACATTAAAAAACAAAATTACATAATTAAAAAAAATTACATAATTTTAAAAAAAAAACATAGTTTAAAAATAAAATTACATAATCCCCTCGGCTTTCACTCCTCCTCCTCGTCCTCGTCCCCGTCGCCTGTGCCTCTGCCACCTCCGACGTCCCCGCCCCCGATCTCGACGCCATCATCATCAATGGGTGGCATCCCTAAATCGTGCCGACATCGGTCGACCATCTCCTTGCACAGCCTTCTCAAGACTGGATCGTGCGTGTTATACTATACCACTTCAAAGTGATCTGCATCAAGGTCTTCGTTTGCTGCGCGCGGGCGAGGCTGTCGTCCTCTTCTCCTCCTGGGACCTCCGATTCGACCTCGTAGGACCCGCTGCCGCTGCCGCTTCCCCTCGCCATCTGCTGCGCAGCCTGTTGCCCCATCGGGCGACGACGACGGCGAGAGTCTGTTCGTGGTAGCGGGGCCACTTCCTCGGCTTCGGGGAGCTCGTGCGAACCAGCACTGCTGTTGTACTCACCGGAAGAGTTGATCTTCGTCCGCTTCCAGCCCGATTCGACACCAATCGCAAACTTTTGCGAATCCTTGACCACGAGAAAGGCCTCCCACTGGTCAAACTCTTTGATCCCCAAGTCTTTGCTGGGGTACTGGGATAAGGATTGTCTCCACACATCATCCTCAGACATGCCGCTGCTTACCATGCGCATGTTGTTTTGGTAGATTGCGGCAAAACGACTGAGCTTAGGCCTCAACCGGAGCCACTGTTTCCGGCATTGCTCGGGGATGCGAGGCTTCGCCCCAGGCGGTTTGTTGGCGCAGTAGGCGGCACTGATGCGATGCCACATTCGGTCAACATACTGGTTCGAGCTGATGTAGGGATCCTCTACAACACCGATCCATGCCTTCGCAAGCGCGGCATTTTCCCACACGGTCCAGATCGTCCTCCTCTCAGTCTCATCCACACCCTCCTCCTCACCCATCCCCGTGTGTGAGGAAGAGCTCGGGACTTTGCCCTTGCCCCTACCCCCGCTCCTGGCCGTGGCCTTGCTTTTTCTCCTGCCCCTTGCAGGCCCCGCCTCCTGGGGAGTCTCACGGATCGGCGATAGCCCCAGATCCTCAAAAGAGAAAGTCTCGATGCCGGTGTACTGAGTCTCCGGAACAGAAGAAGGGGAGTCATCGGCCAACAAATCTATATATGGCCGATAGACAGATTCCCTAGGCATCCTCGGGCTCCTGTGCTGCATCGACCCACTCACCGATTTGGCGGCGTACCGCCCATCCCCACTGCTCCGGGCACCATCCCTCCCACCCTCGCCATATTTGGCGGCATACCGCCCATCCCCGCTGCCCCTGGCATAGTCACACCCATCCCCGCCATATTTGGCGGCATACCGCCCATCCCCGCAGTCCCACCCATCCCCGACATATTTGCCGGCATACCCGCTGCCCCCGACATCATCTGACCCATTTGACTCATCCAAGTGTACATATTGTAGAACATTTGGGGAGTCATCGTCGGCATACCGCCCATCCCCGCCATCTGGGGATTCATCCCCGCAAAATTTCCCTCCGATCCGATGGGAATCGAGGGTGTGTTCCCTCCGTTCGTGGTGGGGGAGTTTCTATTGTACTCCATTGTAGTAGAAATGAAATTTGTAGAGAGAGAGAGAAACTTGTCAACACAAGTGGTGTGAATGAAATGAAGTTGGGGGAGCCCTATTTATAGAGTTTATTATTTTAAAAAAAAAAAAAATTTTAAAATGTCGGACGTCCGACCGGAACGTCCGACCTTCGCCACAGTGGCGGACGTCCGGTCGGACGTCGACGGGAGGGGCGAGGCTTTCGCAGGGGCACTCGGGACGGGCGTGGGCGCCCTTCCCGCTCCCTATGGCGCCCGTCCGGTCGGACGTCACCGACGGGCGAGTGGGAAGGGGCACCGTTGGAGACACCTAGTACTATCAATTATCATAGTGTTAGTTGAATCAAACAACATACTGTATTAAAATATTTGCTTTTCTTTTTTTCATATAATGAGGTTGCAATTACTATCTGCTTCGATTCTAAATTTCATTCCAAAGAACAAGGTATACTAAATTTCATCTTAGCATAATGATAATTTGTATGCTCTGTCAGCTGCTTCAGCCTTGGGTGGAATTAACTGCAAAAAATGCGGTAACAAGAAAATGAAATTCAAAAGGACTCATTTTAATATTACTCCAGAACCAATGCTAAGTGCAATATAACATGCTACAGAAAGATTGCAACAATCTAATTGACTATAGCAAACCAAAAAGAATCATGTCCTTGATTTGCCTTGCACTACTATCTATCCAAATTCTCCATAAATTTGCAGACTTTTGTTTCTGCCAATTTGCCTTGCACCATCTGATTCCGGAATAAATGAAATCGTCAATAATATTGAGATCTTGATTAAGCACAGCCTCCCACCACTCTTTCAATAATTCAAGTCACAATTATATTTGCATTATCAAAGATCGTTGATTGAAAATCAACAGCTAATGTTCGTATCTCCACACTGGACAAGACATATTTTGGCTGCTTCTACTTCTTTGGGGAAAAATTATTAATTGGGATTAAGAGTCCCAAGAAATTAAATTGCGACTTCATCTATCGAATCGGGGATATTTCATTCTCTTCTTATTGTTCTGGGCTTGATTTCCTTCATTAAAGACAATCTCACCGCTGATTTTCATCCCTTTTTTATGGAGCTTTTGAGTTTTGACTATGATAAAAAAAAAAATTAAGAATTGGGCGAGAAGTCTGTGAATTTAGGAATTGAAAGAATGGAGTAGAGAGCAAGCGAAGATAGTAAAATTGATTTTGGCAAAGAATGGAGGGGAAACGAAGAAAAGAAGAGCGAGAAAAGTGAAGGGAGAGAAAAAGTAAATAGGTGCGCTCATTTGTCGTTCAACTTGCGCTCAGTAGATCATTTCTCATTATAGGTAAATGTAAAAGCAAATGATAAAAGAAAACTAAAAATAAATTCATAACCACATGTAGAAGTATTTTAATACTTACTACGTCCCAACTCCCAACTAAGTTGAGTCGTATTCCTTTTTGGCACGTCCCAACAAAATTGAGTCACTTCCTTTTTGTTTGACAAAAAACAAAACATTTAATCACTCTTACTTTATTCCATCATCTACTTTACTCTCTTATCTCTCCTACTTTTTTCATCTTTCTTATTTTACTTTATTTTCATTTAATTAATTCAACACTATTTCTTAATCTGCATGTCCAAAAGTTTTGAATAATGTGACTTTCCATTAAATACTTGGAACTTTTGAGAATTTCAAATTTTTTTCTCTAAACTTTTGGAATTGTCTAAAATTTACTTAAATTTTTAGAATTCTTTTATTTTTCTCACTAGTAGATGTTTCTCTGAATTATTTTTATTGTCTAGTATTCTGTTGAAATTTGGGTATAAATACATTATTTTTAATATGAGTGTAACAAACACATAATGGTCAAGTCGAGATTTCTAATAGAGAGATAAAGAGCATCCTTGAGAAAACAATGGATCCAACGAGAAGAGACTGGAGCAAGAGGCTGGAAGATGCTTTATGGGCCTACCAGACAGTGTTCAAAACGTCTATCAGGATGTCACCATATCGGCTAGTGTTTGGAAAAATATGTCACCTGCCAGTTAGGTCGAGCATAAGACCTACTGAGCGATTAAGGAGATGAACATGAAACCGGAAAGTTGTGAGGAAGAGAGAAAGCTCCAATTGCAAGAGTTAGAAGAACAGAGGCTGGAATCCTATGATGCAGCAATATGGTAGTACAAAGAAAAGACCAAGTTATGGCACCATAAAAATTTGAGGAATAAGGAGTTGCAAATAGGACATGTTCTATTCCAGTCAAGGTTAAAACTGATGCCAGGCAAACTAAAGTCGAAATGGACAGGGCCCTATACCATCATCGCTCTAAGAGCAAATGGGACTGTGGAACTGAAGGAACTGTCAGCGGAAGCGTGCTTCGAATTTCATAATTTAATCGAACAAATAAATCAAATAATAGTCAGATCTATTTAGCAGACAAAATCTATTCGAGTAATTCTCACATGTATCATGCTCATAACTTGAATTAATCATGCTTTAAGTATATTGAAAACTAAAATATGCTTTTCCACGAAGCAGAAATAATACCTTATTAATTCTCCAAAGAATTGATGATGGCTAGCTACCTTCTCCACGTGACGCTTTGAATACTAGACCACGGATCTTCTCTCTGGTTCCCAAAATGTACTCCAATATCAGTGTGGGCTGATCTTACCAGAATACTAGGACTTAAATAAAGAAGACAAAAAATTCTACTCCTAAAAGGAGAAGAAAATTCGACCAACACCGGGGGGGGGGGGGGGAGAGGCAAAAAATTTAGGAAAAATAAATATGTTGTGTTATTTTTCTGTCTCCTTTATTCTCCTATTTATATTAAGTTCCTTTTGGGCCCAGACAGGGATCTATGGAAGGTTTTGGATATGGGCTCATCCAATTTACTTTTTACTAATTAAATTGAATCCAAAATTTAATATAAGCTTTAATTGGAATATTACGATCAGTCACTACAGAAGTAATATTGAACTCTCCCCATCCAAATCCGAAATTATAAGTAATCCGGGTTTCCGTTTTAACTTTCATTTCTCGTGCTTAAGATAAAAATTTCCATTAATTAATTAATGTCTGCTATGGACTTAATTAATTAATTTCTTATTAATTCCAAGAGTGGACTTAGCATGAAACGTTTATTTATTATTCATAGAGTGATCAAACTCCAACTAGCTAGGTTCTGAATAATAAAACCTTGTTTCGCACCCCTCTTGAGGACATTATCAAACGAGACTCACCTCGCGCACGATTCAATATAATATCAATCCCAGCACCGCTAGATATTAATCACCACTACCTAATATATCAGGATTATTGGGTTACGAAAAACCGGCACCATTTGATATGTCAAAGTAATGCATAATCAATACCGTATGCTCAATGCTAACCTACATTGATTAAGAAATAAATATTTATCAAGACCTCGCCTTTCAGTAGATAGCACAAAGACAAGTCTTGCTGTTAGATCCATTCAGTGCTTTACCACACCAATGTCATCTTATTTCAGTAAGACTTAGAAATATGCGGACTGACATTGCAACCTTTCACGATGGATAGTCTAATTCCATCTAGGTCGTGAAATTCTTCTTTTTCTTTGTTTAGGGCTGACCGTGTTACCTTAAAGTGGACGCCGCCCACAACCGGTCTACTAAAACAAAGACTTAGACTTTGTTAAGTTAACTTATACATTTAATCATGCAATTAACATCCATTAAATGTAAAACATAACAACATTATGACAAAAATAATCTGTTTTATTCCTTGGAAAATAAAATAAGAGTTTTATAGTATTCAATCACTCGAAATGTGATTTCTAGTATACAAACTCTAACAATCTCCCACTTATACTCAAAACACTTTCGAGTATACAAAAAAAATGTGCTAACGTACGTCTAATTCTCCCACTTATACTGAAAGCTGATTGAGGTCTTGTATTAGTCGAACACCTATTCCTTCAACATGGCTCTCAAACGGCTTGACCGCTAATGCCTTCGTGAAAGCATCTGCCAGGTTGTTTTCTGACTCAATCTTGACCACTTGTATGTCTCCTCTCTGCACTATATCTCTAATGATATGATACTTCCTCTCTATCTGCTTGCTCGCTTTATGAGCCCGTGGTTCCCTCGAATTCGCCACAGCACCAGAATTATCACAATAAATGATGATGCTCTTGGGCATATTCGTAACCACACCTAAGTTCAAAAGGAAGTTCTTAAGCCATACATCCTCTTTTGCAGCCTCCGAAGCGGCCACATATTCGGCTTCCATGCTAGAGTCATGCATTTCTGTTTTACACTCTTCCAAATTACAGCTCCACCTCCTAAGGTAAATACATATCCGGAAGTTTATTTTCTCGAATCTACATCAGCTTGAAAATCTGAATCTGTATATCCTAAAGGACAGAGCTCGGCTGCATTGTAAACTAGAACATAGTCCTTAGTCCGATTAAGGTACTTGAGTATGTTCTTTACGGCAGTCCAATGTCTTTGGCCGGGATTTGATTGATATCTTGCTACCATGCCAACAACAAAGCAGATATCAGGTCTAGTACAAAGCATAGCATACATGAGATTACCAACAACCGAGGCATATGGTATCCTTCTCATCCCCGCTATTCAGATGCTGTCTTTGGACACATCTCTTGAGATAAATGGATGCCATGTCTAAAAGGTAAGAAACCTTTCTTGGCATCTTGCATGCTAAAGCGTCTAAGTACCGTATCGATGTAAGATTCTTGGGATAAGCACAACGTTCTCTTTGCCCGGTTCCGAATAACCTTGATACCGAGAATGTGTCCCGCATCACCCATATCTTTCATCTCGAACTGGCTGGACAACCAAGTCCGTACTGATGACAACATCTTTTTATTGTTTCCAATTAGAAGAATGTCATCTACATATAAAACTAAGAACACAACATTTCCTTTTTCAACCTTCTTATACACACAGCTTTTATTAGGGCACTTTTCGAATCCAAACTTTTGAACAGTTTGATCAAAACACTGGTTCCATGATCTAGATGCTTGCTTGAGGCCGTAAATGGTCTTCTTAAGCTTCCAAACCATGTGTTCCTTGCCCTTTACCACATAGCCTTCGGGTTGTTCCATGTAGATGGTCTCCTCAAGACTCCCGTTTAAAAACGCAGTCTTAACGTCCATCTGCCATACTTCCCAATCCATGTAAGCTGCTATAGACAAAAGAATACGGATCGATTTGAGCATGGGCACTGGGGAGAAGGTCTCATCGTAATCAATGCCTTCCCTTTGGGTATACCCCCTTAGCCACTAGTCTTGCCTTAAAGACTTTAACTCGTCCATCAGGTCCACGTTTACGTTTGTATATCCATTTGCTCCCAATGGTAGTACAACCTTCGGGTAGGATAGACAAATCATAGACGTCTTTGTCTACCTACCATTGATTGTAGTTCCGAATCCATTGCTTTCACCCATTCGCAATGATCGACATCTGTTTGCGCCTTTGCAAGATTCTAGGGATCAAGTACATTGCTGTCCGAGGAGTGATCCATGCACTCTCTCAAACCAATGTATCTTTCGGGTTCACGAGAGACCCTCCCACTGTGACGCGACACTAAAACATTTGGTGTAGAAGTTGAAATTTCTGAAATTGTTGTTACACTAGGTGTTTGTTCTTGGTTAATGGAACTTGCGACTGAAGTTAGCTCTTCAAGACCTATCTAACTGTTGGACTTCTGATTCATTATAAAGTCTTCCTCTAAGAATGTGGCATGTGTGCTCACAATGACTTTCTTATCTCGGAGACTATAGAATTCATAAGCTTTCGATCCTCTAGGGTAACCTATAAACACACATACCTCCGTCCTAGATTCCAGCTTAGTTGGATCCTTTTCCAATACATGAGCCGGACAACCCCATACTCTGAGATGTTCCAGATTGGGCTTACGCCCAGTCCACAACTCATATGGGGTAGTATGAAATGATTTAGAAGGTAAATTGTCTAATATATGACTTGCAGATAACAAGGCATGTCTCCAAAACGAAATTGGTAACCGTGCATAACTCATCATCGAACGGACCATGTTTAACAAGGTCCTATTCCTTCTTTCAGCTACGCCATTCTGCTGGGGTGTGCCCGGCGCAGTCAATTGGGACTGAATTCCCGACGCTGATAAGTAGTCCAAAAACTCGGCACTTAGGTACTCGCCTCCGTGATCAGATCGCAGGCATTTGATATTCTTGGACGCGTCTCTACAGCAGCCTTAAACTCCTTGAACTTGTCAAAAGTTTTAGACTTGTAGCGCATTAAATAGACGCCCCTTGCTAGAACGCAAATAATTCATGCTTAGAAAATATAAATCCTAAACATGATTTCTACGGTTTAGGGTTACCGATTTAGATTCTCCAAAAAATCGACGATTGCTCGCGCCTTCTCCACGATGATCTTCAATACTAGACCACGGATCTTCTAACTGTTTCCCGAACTGTATTCCGACATCAGTGTGGGCTGATCTTATCGAAACACTAGGACTCGAATAAAGAAGACAGAAATTACTAACAGAGGAGGAGCTGAAATTCTCACGGAGGAGAAAATCAAATAAATAAATTCTTCCTCCTTTAGAGAAAAGGAACGAAAATTATATTATGGGAATAATCATCTTTCTGCCTCATTTATTCTCCTATTTATATTAAGTTCATATTGGGCCCAGTCAGGGATCTATGGAAGGTTTTGGATATGGGCTCCCCCAATTAGCTTTTTACTAATTAAATTGAACCCACAATTTAATACAAGCTTATATTGGAATATTACGAGCAGCCACTACAGAGGTAATATTGCACTCCCCATCCAAATTCGAAATTACAAGTAATCCGGGTTTCCACTTTGTTTATTATTTATTTCCCGCGCTTAAGATATAAATGTCCATTAATTAATTAATGTCTGCTATGGACTTAATTAATTAACATCTTATTAATTCCAAGAGTGGACTTAGCAAGAAACACTTATTTATTATTCATAGAGTAATAAAACTCCCACTGGCCAGTTTCCCGAATAATAAAACCTTGTTCAAGCTCCTCTTGAGGACATTATCAAACGAGACTCACCTCGCGCACAATTCAACATAATAGCAATTCTAGCACCGCTAGATATTAATCACCACTACCCAATATATCAGGATTATTTTGGGTTGCGAAAACCCCGCACCATTTGATAAGTCAAAGTAGTGCATAATCAATACCGTATGCTCAATGCTAACGTATGTAGATTAAGAAATAGTTATTTATCAAGACCTAGTCTTTCAGTAGATAGCATAAAGACACGTCTTGCTGTTAGATCCATTCAGTGCTATACCACACCAACGTCATCTTATTTCAGTAAGGCTTAGAAATAATCGGACTGACATTGCAACCTTTCACGATAGGTAGTCTAAGCCTATCTGGGTTGTGAAATTCTTCTTTTCCTTTTGCAAAACATTGCATAGAACCGACTGTGTTACCTTAAAGTGGACGACGCCCACAACCAGTCTACTAAGCAAAAGACTTAGACTTTGTTTGCTTCTTATACATTTAAATGTTTATAAAACATCTTATAAATGCACAAGCAAACACAATGTAATAATATATTGATTCTATTCGTGTGAAACTGCTCGAATAATTCTGAATCGGGTTAAAAGTGGATTATAGAGTTTTACGTATACACGCAATATTCTATTCGAGCGAAACTTGCTCGAAACATGCTTTTCAGTATACCAAACCTAACAATCTCCCACTTATACTCAAAACATGCTTTCGAGTATACCCACTGCCAAAAACTCTCCCACTTATACACAAAGTAGGTCTTGGTACTAGATATATCGAACCACCATTCATTTCACATCATGTTTGAACATGTTGCCACAAAGGCATTTTATGTGAAAAATCTGCTTGGTTGTTCTCTGATTAGATCTTTTCCACCATAATGTCTTTGTTGCGTACTTGATCTTTAATTAATTCCATCTCTCTATGTGATTGCTTAGCTTTATTAGCTCGTGTGTCCCTTGAGTTAGCCTTCACTAGAGTAATCACAACCAAACGTAATACTCATAGGCATACTCAAACTTTAGCTTAAAGCTATTAGGAAGATACTCCTAAGGTAAACACATTTTCAGAGGATGACTTACTCGATCACTGATTAGTCATAAAACTAAGTCAGTGTAACCCCAAGGACATTACATGAATGACTGGTAAACTAGAATATAACAATTAGTGTTTCTCAAGCACTATGGTATACTCTTTACCTCAATCAAAATCCTTTGTCATGGTTAATATGATATATACTTGTCATGCATAAGCACAACTAATATCAAACTTAGTACACAATATAGCATACATGAGACAACTATCTCCGAAACTAGTCTCATAATTCTTGATCTCACCAAGCGTCAAACGACACTTCACTAGAGACAAGACAATTCCATCTTGAAAGGTATAAACCTTTTCATGGAATTTCTAATGCTAAAATGTTCCAAGTAATGTGTAGTTATAGGATTCCTAAGAGAATCTCAACATTCTTTCTAGCAATCTTAAAAGGACTTAGATGCTAAGAATGCAATTAGTTTCTCTTAAATCCTTTATCTTAAACTGGGCAGACAACCAGTTTCCTACCCCAGATGCCAATCTTAGTTGTTTGCAACTTTTGTAGATTCCATCATCGTAGAGTACCAATAATACCATATGTAATGCACTTTCAACTTCCTTGTGCTTATAGCACTGATAAGGACACAAGTCAAATTCCAAATATTTGACAATTTGATTAAACACATATACTCTGATTTAGATGCTTGCCTAAGACCATGAAGGTCTATATAAGCTTCTAATCATGCGTTTCTTACTCCCACTTACTGACACAGCCTGTAGGTAGTATTACAAGTCTTGTAAAATATGTTGTCTATCATAGATTGTAATATGGAATCTATCACCTTTTCAAAGATGATTATCCAAATTAACCAATACTACATTGTAGTTAAAAGGATTATGTTCAAGTTAATCTAAGACTGAGTCTTACGACACTCTTAGACCCATGAACTTGTTGTGTTCCAGCGGAACGCTCCCACTACGACATGGTTCTTACAATCTTAGGTACTGAAGTTGATTTTATTAGTGCAGAACTTTCTAATGGTATGACTTCTTGGTAATGTGGAAAATCTGATATCTCTCTCTTTATTTTGAGAGTTATCACGTTGTTAGGCTTGTAGTTCATCTCTTGTTCTTCATACAAGAATTATATTTTGAAGATTACAGAACTTATAACCTTACATTATTTGGGACAAACTTAAGACATGACTCAGTACACAACTCCAATTTCTTGGACACTTTTCCAACACGTGTTGGAACAACATTACACCTTGAGAAGTGCTAGACTAGAGACACTCTAGTCCACAACTCGTGTTTTGTAGAAGGTACTGATGTTGGTAGTTTCTTTAATGTTTATCCCATCAATGATGAGATTTTAATGAGTACAACTCATCACTTAATCAAACTTGTCTCAGAAAGACTTCGATTCCTTCTTACATAACTATCCCATTCATTAGATGAATGCTTGGATTCGTTAATGGAGATTAGACTCCCATTACTGATCATAACCCTTTGCTCGTCTCCTTATGGTGTAAACCATTGAGACTTGCTAGTCTTTCTATGTTGCACTTCTACAAGTATTCTGAATCTCTTGAAAAATCAAATGATTCTAACTCATAGTGCATCAAATAGACTTTCTCAACTCTCAAGCTATTTAACGAAATGTTAAAATCTTGATAGTCTAGATCATTTCGAACAATTGCTAAGTATTTTCTTGGCCTTAAAACTAAGAGCCATAAATACCTTATCATTCAATGATTAAGAAATTGATGTGTTGTTGAATACTCAACCTTATCGCACTTATATTATTTTAATACTATGATGCCTTAAGCATCAACCATAAAACAATAGTTGAGCATTAATAGCTCCCACTGCAACAAAAACCTAACTGGATCAAGATCTCTTACTTAGAAGTTGCATTGTCATGTAAGTCACTGTCCTTCTTTAAAATAGGTCAATCCAACTCACAAAGCATCTTTTCTTGCTTTAAACAAACTTTGACGACAATTCAGGCTCTCCTATTTCCATATCTAGTCTTTTGTTCAAATGAACTAGGACTTAAGAAAATGCAGCCTTTATGAATTCGTCATCTATCATGTTACTTTCCTATAACAGTAATATAACGACTATTATTCTGAAGATTTTCTACTTTTCAGTTAAACCTTCTTGTAGTCATTTCTTATTACTTTAGGCGATGGCTTGTGTGTCAGAAACTATTTGAGTGATCAAAAGATCCTCAAAACATTCTGTCACTCTAGGATATTCCAATCGAATCATCTTGACAGATTCTATTTATATCCATCTTTCATCGTCATTAACCAAGACTTGTCAAGCTACTTAAAAGGAAAATAGCTTGACCTTCTTCCTCAAAGAGCTTGTCAACATGCATAATGCATTCTCGAACATTCTTCGTGGAATTATGTCGAGGAAATGGAGGACATGAATCATTGAGTATAAACTCCAAGCTTTCAGCGATGAGAACCTTATCCATTTTCGTTTCCGGTCTACATAATTTAGGCATTCGAGTTTACCTTATTTAAGGATCGCAGACAAATATTAAATGACATAATGAAGATTTGGCAAATAAACTTATTATCACATACTCATGCTCAATACATAATCGCAAATAACCACAAAACAATATGTATCTTGCAACTGTAAAATTAAAATTTTGTACTCTCAAGCAGAGGTCAATACGCATTAAAATTTTAGCAATTTTACTGGTCACAACACCGACGAATAGTCCAGAGACCGCAGCACGGCATGGCCGCCAAATGTTGCCTAAGCACGACCATCGGATTTAGCATTACGGAATCTTGTTTCTACAACACACTCCCAGAATCAAAACATATATGATCAGTTGCTCCAGTATCAATAACCCACGTATGAGTAGATGTCGAAGCCAAACATGACTCGACTACTAGAGCATGGTGCATACCTGTAGCCTTGCCCTTTTTAGGACAGTCTGGCTTCCAATGACCTTTTCTCTCCACACTTGAAGCATTTTCCAGTAAGCTTCTTAGCTGCCACTGGGTTCTGCGCCTTTTTCTTTCCTGCGCGAGGCTTAGAGCCAGAGGAATTAGGTGCCAAACTGAGCATAGCTACTTTGGCTTGAACCATAAGGTCCTCCGCCGACTGAAGTTCAGTTAGCGCTCAGCCAAAGTGTAGTCCCGCTTGTTCATCTCGAAATTGAGCTTGAACTGCTGGGAGCTAGGGAGAAGGCCCTTAAGGATTATAGTAATCTGGGACTCGGGATCGATCGTCCCTCCCAAAACCTCAATCTGGTTGAGGTGGCTCATCATCTCGAGGACATGTTGCCTCACAGATGTGTCTTCCTTCATAGTCTTCGTCATGATACTCCGAAAGGCTTGAGACTTAGTCATTCGATTTTGAGTACCAAAAAGATTTGCAAGATTTTGCATAATCTCGGCGGCAGCCGCCATGGCAGAATGCTGATGCTTGAGTACTGAAGACATAGATGCCAACATGTAGCACTTAGCCATCTCATTCACCTTATGCCACCGTTTATGCGCATTCTGAACTCCCACCGCTGCGTTAGCCGCGGGAACTGGAGGCTGTGGAGTAGTGAGCACAAACTTGTACTCTTCTGCTGTGAGAACGATATCCAAATTTTATTTCCATTCTATGTAATTTTCGCCCTCGAGTTTGTTTTCTTTGAGAATTGCAGAAAGAGGATTAAAAGACATCTTGACGGATTTTATTGCACTGCAAACAGAAAAATTTACTACTTGTCATAAACTTATATAAGGAAATTGAGTAGATTAACCATAAAACTTTTCAAAATTTTACATCAGCAAAATTAAAATTTTGTACCCACCAGAGGAGGTTAATACGCATTAAAATTTTGACAATTTTACTGGTCACAACACCGACGAATAGTCCAGAGACCACAAAATGGCATGGCCGCCTAATGTTGCCTAAGCACGACCATCAGATTTAGCATTGCAGAATTTTATTTCTACAGCGCACTCCCATGACAATGTTCATGTGCTGATAACAAAAATAAGCTATCTCATAAATTCTGATTGAACCCTGTGTTAGGTTTGGTATACTGAAAAGCATGTTTCGAGCAGTTTCGAGCGAATAGAATCTTGCTTGTATACGAAAAACTCTACAATCCATTTTAAACCCGATTCAGTATTATTTGAGCAGTTATGCACGAATAGAATCAGTATATTATTACATTGTGTTTGTTGTGCATTTATTGATGGGGTTAGAAGCCCCTTGCACAGCGGAAGACTTGTACAAAACAAATAAATCAGACATGGATCTATTTGACCGATTACGCAATTAATCAATTCACATGTTAAACAGATAATTGCATGCTAGAACGCAAATAATTCATGCTTAGAAAATATAAATCCTAAACATGATTTCTACGGTTTAGGGTTACCGATTTAGATCGACGATTGCTCGCGCCTTCTCCACGATGATCTTCAATACTAGACCACGGATCTTCAAACTGTTTCCCGAACTGTATTCCGACATCAGTGTGGGCTGATCTTATCGAAACACTAGGACTCGAATAAAGAAGACAGAAATTCCTCACGGAGGAGGAGCTGAAATTCTCACGGAGGAGAAAATCAAATAAATAATTTCGTCCTCCTTTAGAGAAAAGGAACGAAAATTATATTATGGGAATAATCATCTTTCTGTCTCATTTATTCTCATATTTATATTAAGTTCATATTGGGCCCAGTCAGGGATCTATTGAAGGTTTTGGATATGGGCTCCCCCAATTAGCTTTTTACTAATTAAATTGAACCCACAATTTAATACAAGCTTATATTGGAATATTACGAGCAGCCACTGCAGAGGTAATATTGAACTACCCAATAGCAATCCTAGCACCGCTAGATATTAATCACCCAATAGCAATCCAAACATTTATAAGATGTTTTATAAACATTTAAATGTATAAGAAGCAAACAAAGTCTAAGTCTTTTGCTTAGTAGACCGGTTGTGGGCGTCGTCCACTTTAAGGTGACACGGTCAGATCTATGCAATGCTTTGCAAAAGAAAAAGAAGAATTTCACAACCTAGATAGGCTTAGACTACCTATCGTGAAAGGTTGCAATGTCAGTCCACATATTTCTAAGCCTTAATGAAATAAGATGACATTGGTGTGGTATAGCACTGAACGGATCTAACAACAGGACGTGTCTTTATGCTATCTACTGAAAGACTAGGTCTTGATAAAATTCTATTTCTTAATCTACATATGTTAGTATTGAGCATACGGTATTGATTATGCACTACTTTGACTTATCAACTGGTGTGGGTTTTTCGCAACCCAATAATCCTGATATTTTGGGTAGTGGTGATGTCACACCCAACCTTCTATGACGTGTGCACATAGAATAAATAAATCCAAATATTTCAAATAAATGGCCACACGTTCAAGTACTAAAAGCACACATATTATATCATTTCAAAAACCAACACTTGTCAAGTACATATTTCAAATAAATTCTAAACCGTAGTGGGACCCTCTCATCACTCTATATACTGTAAATTTATCAACATGCAAAAATTATGAGAAAGAGAAGGTTGCCAAAATGCGTCAGCCGCCGACCCTGATAACATTTGGAGTTCCTACGACCCATGTCAACGAATAATTTCATTGATATTTTATTCCTGAAAAATATTAGTGGTTTATATGAGCCACAACTCAGTGTATATAAACCTTACCTACTTTCACACAAAAATATCAAACACATTCATTCGCCAACATATATCACCAGAAATAATAAATATCATAAACAAATTCATATTCATATGCATATGCCTCTATGATCCTTTTTAATATTCTGTGACAAATTAAGCCTTGTATCTGCCCGAGATTTCCATTGTATACGACCTGCAAGTCCCTTTTAATTATAAATAAAACACGTATAAGTTAAAAACTAAAAACGTGTAATTTTGTAAACACTTGAACTGCAAACAAATATATAAAATGTTCATTTGCTACATGCCACGTACATATGTTTATTTGTTTAATATATATACTTTAGTCTATCCAAAAACTAAATTTATAAATATGTATATATGTAATATAATCTCATTACTCATGCACACGTTACACCACATGCATACACATATATATTATATATTTAATATATACAAACATAATTTATAATTATATAAAATATACATTTACCATTAAATAAAATTCTCCGGAATTGAAACTATCTATTTATTCGACTAAACTGATTAATCATAACACTGAATATATCCTCTATGACACACTTAAAATATACTCCCTCCGTCCCAATAAATATGAAACATTTGGTTTCCGGCATATGATTTTATGCAAGTGTTGTTTTGTGAGTTAATGAAGAGAGAAGGAAAAGTAGAGAGAGTGATGTTTCCATTTTAGGAAACATTTCATTCTTAGTGGGACAACCCAAAAAGGAAAATGTTCCATTTCTAATAGGACAGAGGGAGTATGTAGTATAAATGAGAATATAATATGCCATGACAATATAATATAATAATATGAAAAATAATGCTAGTTTCGGGTTAGGGATGTCACAGTTCTTCCCCTCTTTAAGAATTTTGTCCTCAAAATTCATTTCTTTCTAAGTTTATGTACTCAATGAATTTTCTAATCCGTAAACAAATATGGATAGTTCTTTCTCTTATCTTTCCTCTGCTTCCCAAGTCGCCTCTTCGACTCCATGATTTTGCCAAATAACTTTTACCATTGGAATATCTTTTCTTTACAGTTATTTTATTTGGCGGTCCAATTCTCAAAAATGTGTATGTCAAGATCTTTTACGGACATGCGGAAGATCAAACTGAAATCGCGGTAGTATAATGAGCTGAAAAAGATTATAAAAGTAATGCTAACAGGTACGCCATAAGTCCAACTCTTTCGACGATATTATACGGCCCGATGTAACGAGGACTCAACTTACCTTTTTGCTCAAATCGCATGACTCCTTTCTGAGGTGAAACTCACAAAAAGATTTTATCAAGACTGAGATAGTAAATCGCGGATCTTTGTCAATATATAAGATACTAGAATACCATATAAGCGTTTTTGCAGATAATGATGTCAAATCTTCAAAGCAAAATAATGTCGCTAATAACATATTTTGAACAGAATAAGAAACTTTATGTACTTGCAATTGTTACGACGCATAAGCAATAAACTTTCCATTAAGTCAAAAGATAACCAAATACATGTTTCAGCGCATCACTAAAAATAACATAATATCTTGTACCTGCGGAGAACCAAAATAGGTGACAGTTCAACCGATGCTTCCACTCATTAAAACTCTTTTGATATGTTTCACTCCATATAAAAGAAGAATTTTGTGGTACTAACTTCATTATCAATTGAATAATAATCGAGAAAAATTTCTAGTTGAAAACCAGTTCAATCTTTTGTAGATCCACTTCTATTCCAAAACCTGACACCACGTGTCCCCACAATACCATATGATCTAGCTAGACTCGCGCTTACTCAACCTTGCAATAATCTGTTTATCTCGCAAAAGTTGTAATACTGACTGCAAGTGATTAACATGTCCATCTGTAGTTCATGAATATACTAGTAAGTCAATAGAAATAATCACTAACTGATCCTAAAAAGTTAAGAGAATTTGTTCATCAATGCCATAAATAATTGTAGGTGCAATAGTTAATTTGAAAGGCATAACTGTGACATCCTTGACCCAAAACATGCATTATTTTTCATATTAGCATATTTTATTGTCATTTATACTACAGAGATATTAAGTGTGTCATAAAAAATATACTCCCTCCGTCCCATAAAAGTTGAATCGTATTCCTTTTTAGTCCGTCCCAACAAAGTTGAGTCATTTCCTTTTTTAACTAAAGACAAAACATCTAATCACTCTTATTTTATTCCATCATTTACTTTACTCTCTCTTATCTTTCCTACTTTTTTCATCTCTCCTATTTATTTAATATAAATTCTTAATTTTCGTGCCCAAAAATTTTGTCTCAACTTTTATGGGACAGAGGGAGTATTTATTATTATAGCAACTCAATATAGTCGAATTAATATAGTCGAATATATAGATAGTTTTAATTTACATGAATTGTTAAAATGAATGTGTATATATATTTAATAATATAAATGAATTGTTACTAATACTTGTTGTACGTACATATATAAATAGTACATATATATAGATTAGAGAGCATGTATATTAAACAAATTAAATTGTGCAAGTGTACGTATTGTTATTATATAATATGCATAATATATTTGTGGAGTTAACGTGTTGCATTTTTAACAATGGTATGACATTCATAACATTCATGTTAATTGGTTTACATATATTTGTGTACAGATATATCTTTTAAATAAAAATAAGAGAGAGCTCCGGAGATTCAGGGGAAAACAAAAGTTGAGAGAAAAGTTTCGGTAAGTAGACTAGTTTATTTAAGCTACAATTTACACACACACACTTAATTTTAGTTGTACGTTTTACTCTAATTATATAGTTATTTTTCCTCCCCAATTAAATTATGTACTCTATTTAATAATTTATAAGATTGAGAGTTATAAATCAAGAGTCAGAATCAGGAGTTCAATATGTTTATCTATCGTGACGAGGTGTGTATAAATCACACTTTTAATTTTACATGCGTTATATGATTAATTGCTATGTGTTAAATTGAAGTGAATAATTGGATTATACGATGTGATACTGATATGATATGTGTTTAATTGTGATGATGGGGATGTATGCTTGGTGCAATAAATATATTAATAGTATATTAAATTGGAATTATTGAGTGGAATATGATATGGATATGTGATTGGTGCAATAGATATGTTTTGCATATGGTATTGGAATTAATTGAATCATTTGATTAAAAAGGATCTGTGATAGTCATGTCTTGAATCTGAAATCATAATGGACATATTGGGATCTTTGGGTCAATCATATTGGGACCTTCGGGTCAAATCATATTGGGACCTACGGGTCAATTCACAGTGGGACCTACGGGTCAAATCATAGTGGGACCTTCGGGTCAAATCATAGTGGCATATTGGAAATCCCGGGCAGATACCAGGCTTGAACTGTCACAGAATAATAAAATGAATAGAGGGGCATACGCATATTTATATGGAATTATTTTAATATTTGTTGATTATTGTTTTATGTATTGGTTAAAGAATATGTTTGATTGATGGGCAGTGGAATTAAAGGTAAGGTTTATATACACTGAGTTGTGGCTCATATAAACCACTAATATTTTTCAGGAATATGATATCAGTGAAGTTTTTCATTGACATGGGTCGTAGGAATTGCACATGTTATCGGGGTCGGCGGCTGATGCGTTTTAGCAGCCTTCTCCTCCTCATCATATTTTTGCATGTAGATAAATGTATAGTATATAGCGTGGTGAGAGGGTCCCACTATTGTTCAGAATATTTTTTTGAATATGTACTTGATAAAAGAGTGGTTTTTGAAATTTTATAATATGTGTGCTTTTGAAAATTTGAATTTATTTATAGTAAGTGCATAAGTCATAAGAGTTGAGGTGTAACAATAACCAAAACTCATAATGGTCGTACCGAGTTCAAATGGCGTCTTTGCAATATTCTCTTTAGCTATCTTCAACTGATGATATCTTGATCGAAATCAGTACTCGAAAACAATTGTATACCTTGAAATTGATCAAATAAGTCTTCTATTCTCGGTAATAGATATTTATTCTTCATTGTCACTCGATTTGACTTCCAATAATATATATAATGTCGCAGTGCATCATCTTTCTTCTTCAAAAATAATATTGGTGCCCTCCAAGGTAAAACATTAAGTCATACATATCTCTGACAACTCTTGTAACAGTTTCTTCAACTCTTGAAACTCTAATGAAGGCGGTTGATAAATATAAATATAAATAAATGTAGTGCTCAATAGAGAAATATGTCTTATGATAAGGTGAAAATCCAGATAAATCTACACTTCCAATAAATAAAAAAGTCGATGTAGATAATATAAGAAAACCTGGAACAATATATTGATTACCGTAAAATATCACTCGATCCCGTCTCAATGATATACTACCATTTCTTTTACTTGACAAGCTACCTAGGTTCGATGAGGTGAAAACCAATCTATACCCATAATAATATCAAAACTAGTGTATGAACAAGAGAATCAATATCCGATGGCAGCTCAATTTTTTTTTTTCCGATGGCAGCTCAATTGAATTAACTCGCAACACATTCTCTAGAAAACCGTGTATATTGAAATAATGTCAGCTCATAATCAACAAACATAGTTCCACAAAACCTTCTCTGCTTCTAATCACAATACACTTCTTTGCATATATTTAGCATTTAGTTCTCTAGAAAAATCGTCTGAACTGAATACCAGAGGTTGTATCATAGTTTGAGAGACTGTTTCCCACCAAGAGTAAGTACTGCTTCAAAGAAGAGATACCCTATAATCTAAACCTTCTTCTGACATACAACTCATCTGATTAAACACCGGTTCTATCCATTTTAACTATATCCCAACCTCAGTCAGATTAGTCCCATAAAATCAACAACTTCTACTTTTTCGAGCTCTTTAAATTTGTTTATCTCTTTACCTCATCATTGGTCCATGTACTCTTTGTTCTAAAAGCCTGGGTAATCCCCATATGATGCAGTATGCATATGAGATGTTATAATTAATTGATGATGCAGGGCGGCAGACTCTTCTCTCATCAATGACATATGTTCATGAGAATACAAATGCAAATTAAACTTATAACCAAAATGTGTCATATGATAAACATGAATGCTATGTCCCAGCGGGATTCTATTCCCGCTCTAATACCACCTAAACTGTCACACCCAACCTTCTATGACATGTGCACATAGAATAAATAAATCCAAATATTTCAAATAAATGGCCACACGTTCAAGTACTAAAAGCACACATATTATATCATTTCAAAAACCAACACTTGTCAAGTACATATTTCAAATAAATTCTAAACCATAGTGAGACCCTCTCACCACTCTATATACTATAAATTTATCAACATGCAAAAATTATGAGAAAGAGAAGGTTGCCAAAATGCGTCAGCCGCCGACCCTGATAACATTTGGAGTTCCTACGACCCATGTAAACGAATAATTTCACTGATATTTTATTCCTGAAAAATATTAGTGGTTTATATGAGCCACAACTCAGTGTATATAAACCTTACCTTTACTTTCACACAAAAATATCAAACACATTCATTCGCCAACATATATCACCAGAAATAATAAATATCATAAACAAATTCATATTCATATGCATATGCCTCTATGATCCTTTTTAATATTATGTGACAAATCAAGCCTGCTATCTGCCCGGGATTTCCATTGTATACGACCTGCAGGTCCCTTTTAATTATTTGACCTTTCCACGAAGACCCCTTTTTTATCCGACCTTTCCACGAAGGCCTCTCTTTGTATTTTGACCTTTCCACGAAGGCCCCTCTTTGCATTTTGACCTTTCCGCGAAGGCCCCTCTTTGCATTTTGACCTTTTCACGAAGGCCCCTCTTTGATTTGACCTTTCCATTAAGGTTCCTCTTTGCATATTTTCTTTGACCCGTAGGTCCATTATCATTGTATATGACCCGTAGGTCCATTGTCATTGTATATCAGATCCAGAGCAAGACAGTCACATATCCTCTTTAATCCAATGATTCGAATAATTCCAATACCATACATCAAACATATTCATTGCATCAATTACATACCCATATATTTCATCAGTAAATCCAGTACATATTCATTGCACAAATCACATATCCACATCATTTACAACATCAACATCAAATAACACATAATCATTTCAGGCTCACATCATATCATTCAAATATTCACTCCAATTTAATACATAGTAATCAATCACATAAAATATGTAAAATTAAAAGTGTGATTTATACACACCTGAATATGATAGATAAACAATTCAAAAGCTTGATCCCTTCTCTTCGTTTGCCACTCTCAGATTGTATATAGTCGTTACTTCTAAATCCTAAATATTCTTTCTACTATTCTTTTGTTTTTCTCCTAACTCTCGTTTCTCTTTAGTGTATACCGTAACTTCCTCAAAATCCCCCTTTTTCATTCTCATAAAAAAAAAGATATATACTCTATACCCCTATTACTTGTAACCTGCAAAATTAGGTGACTCACTTATTATTTGTTATACTTTTATAAATAAAACACGTATAATTTAAAAACTAAAAACGTGTAATTTTGTAAACACTCGAGCTGCAAACAAATACATAAAATGTCCATTTGCTATATGCCACGTACATAGTTTATTAGTTTAATATATATACTTTAGTCTATCCAAAAACTAAATTTATAAATATGTATATATGTAATATAATCTCATTACTCATGCACACGTTACACCACATGCATACACATATATACTATATATTTAATATATACAAACATAATTTATAATTATGTAAAATATACATTTATCATTAAATAAAATTCTCCGGAATCGCAACTATCTATTTATTCGACTAAACTGATTAATCATAACACTGAATATATCCTCTATGACACACTTAAAATATCTGTAGTATAAATGAGAATATAATATGCAATGACAATATAATATAATAATATGAAAAATAATGCAAGTTCCGGGTTAGGGATGTCACAGGTGATTAATATCTAGTGGTGCTAGGATTGCTATTATGTTGAAACGTGCGCGAGGTGAGTCTCGTTTGATAATGTCCTCAAGAGGAGCTCGCACAAGGTTTTATTATTCAGAAAACTGGCCAGTTGGAGTTTTATTACTCTATGAATAATAAATAAGTGTTTCTTGCTAAGTCTACTCGTGTAATTAATAAGATGTTAATTAATTAAGTCCATAGCAGACATTAACTAATTAATGGACATTTATATCTTAAGCGCGAGAAATAAATAATAAACAAAGTGGAAACCCGGATTACTTGTAATTTCGGATTAGATGGGGAGAGTTCAATATTACTTCTGTAGTGGTTGTTCGTAATATTCCAATATAAGCTTGTATTAAACTGTGGGTTCAATTTAATTAGTAAAAAGCTAATTGGGGAAACACATATCCAAAACCTTCCATAGATCCCTGTTTGGGCCCAAAAGGAACTTAATATAAATAGGAGAATAAAGGAGACAAAAAATACACATTATTATTTTCTTGAAAATCATGCCACTCCCAAAATTAGAGAGGGAACGGTTTTTTCTATTATTCTCCTCCGTGAGAATTTCAGCTCCTCATCCGTGAGGAATTTTTCTGTCTTCTTTATTTAAGTCCTAGTATTCCGGTGAGATCAGCCCACCCTGATATCGAGATACAGTTCGGGAACCAGAGAGAAGATCTGTGGTCTAGAACTCAAGATCATCATCGTGGAGAAGGCGCGAGCAATCGACGATTCTTTGGAGAATCAAAATCAGTAACCCTAAACCGTAGAAATCATGTTTAGGATTTTTATTTTTCTAAGCGTGAATTATTTGCGTTCTAGCATGCAATTATCTGTTTAACATGTGAATTGATTAATCGCATAATCGGTCAAATAGATCCTTACTCTGATTTATTTGTTTTGTACAAGTCTTCCGCTGTGCAAGGGGCACCAAACCCCAACACCCTGAAACTCGTAGTTCCTTAGGATTATTGTCCCCACAAAGCAGGTGGCGATAATATTAGGAACCACTATCTAGTTTATTCTATTTATTATGTGAGAAGTTCGTCCTTACGAACTTACTGTTTCGTAGGATTATTGTCCCCACAGAGTGGGTGGCGATAATATTAGAAACTAGCTTTACAAAATTTGGCAGTCCAACCGATGGAGACCATATATAAACTTTAAGTTCATAATTATCGCTTAGATATTTGAGTTATGGTTTTTTCATTAATTATCCTTTAGCCTTAAGGCAGATTAAGACTAATTAAATTCTGTTGGTATTTAATTGACTGGATAATTAAATCTTTTATTATCTATAAGTATCTTAGTTTAGGAATTAATTAATTCTAGAATTTAATTCTTATTCATGTCTTACTATAAGATATATCTAAAATAAATTACATTATTTAAATCTTAATTAGACATGAAAAAATAAATTCAAATTATATCCATGTTCAAGATTAGGAAGAAAATAATTATATTATTTAATGTAATCTTACATATCTATCCTAATTATGATTCTAGATATATACTCCCTCCGTCCCGCTTTAGGATTCCCGGTTGATCAATTTTGGGCATCCCGCTTTAGGAGTCCCGGTTGAGATAAATTAATAAAAAATGCCTACAAAGTGTTAAAAGTGGGTCCCAACATCCACTACAACTAATAAAAAAGTGTTAAAAGTGGGTCCCAACATCCACTATAATATTTATTTATTGGATACCCAATTAAAAGTGGGTCCCAACATCCACTACAATATTTATTTATTATACACTCAAACACTTTTTTCTTAAAACATGTGTCTGACTCAACCGGGACTCCTAAAGCGGGACGGAGGGAGTAATATTTAGGAAACTATTAAATTATTCTTATCTATATCATCTAGGATATAAAATATTCCATAGATATAGAATATAATCAAAATATTCCTAAAATCTAGGGAAATCATCCAAAAATATTTTATTTCATTAAATAATATTATTTTTAATGATATCTTTTAATTTATGAATTAAATAATCATTAAAATAATCTTTCATCGATATCTCATCGTTCGAGGTTCGCCCGAACGACGTAGGACGAAGATTTTCCGGCGACACGCTCGCCGGAACGGCGAGTTCGCCGTCCAGGCGCCGCCGGCTGCACGCGCAAAAAGCGCGATCGCCTCCTCCTCCCACTGCGGCGCAAACACGCCACGATTTCCCTCCGGCAAAAACGCTCAGCCGCGCAGCGACCGTCACGCGGCTTCCGGCAGATTCCTGTCGCCGCCATCGAGCTCGCATGAGCCGGCATCCACTGCTCACGGTGGTGTTGCCCCTTGTTCAGCGTCGCATGGCTAGGGTTAGCGTTTAGGGTTAGGTTTCTTCTAGGGTTTCAGGATCTCTGGTGGCTTCGCCACCCAATCCTCGTCGCCGCCTTCAGCCCTGGAGCATAACGGAATTCTTGATCACAACGGTGGCGTGGGAGAGCTCTCTGCTCGTGTTCACGTCGCTGCGCATTCGATTCCATGCTCCAATGATTGGACGCAGTTTCTTGGAGCACGTCAAGACCGGCGGTCTCGCCGGCGGCGTGCACGAGTCCTTTCTCGTTCGCGCGTCGCCGGTCGTCTGCCTCTCTTGCTCCCACTTGCTCGACAACCCTCTTCGATCGCATGTAGCGCGATTCATCCCGGTGCAAGTGCCGACGAATCGCTCATCTCGTGCGTTCGAAAATTCAAGTTCTATTGATTTGAATGTTCTTGAGTTCATCATGCATAAAAATTAAACAATAAAAACAAGAACATGTTTCGTAATCAAATAACACATGCATACATGAATTTTGCAAAATTTAAATCCAAATAATCAGAGCCAAAGACTGCCTCTGATACCAATTGAAGGAACTGGCAGCGGAAGCGTGCTTCGAATTTCATAATTTAATCGAACAAATATATCACATAATAGTCAGATATATTTAGCAGATTATTTAGACAAAATCAATTCGCGTAATTCTCACATGTATTTTGCTCATAACTTGAACTAATCATGTTTTAAGTATATTGAAACCTAAAACATGTTTTTCTACGGAGCAGAAATAATACCTTATTAATTCTCCAAAGAATTGATGAAGGGTAGCTACTTCTCCACGTGACGCTTTGAATACTAGACCACAGATCTTTTCTCTGGTTCCCGAACTGTACTCCAATATCAGTGTGGGCTGATCTTACCGGAATACTACGACTTAAATAAAGAAGACAGAAATTCTACTCCTAAAAGGAGAAGAAAATTCGACCAACACCAGGGGGGAGGGGCAAAAATTTTAGGAAAAATAAATATGTTGTTTTATTTTTCTGTCTCCTTTATTCTCCTATTTATATTAAGTTCCTTTTGGGCCCAGACATGGATCTATGGAAGGTTTTGGATATGAGCTCATCCAATTTACTTTTTACTAATTAAATTGAACCCACAATTTAATATAAGCTTTAATTGGAATATTACGATCAGTCACTACAGAAGTAATATTGAACTCTCCCCATCCAAATCTGAAATTATAAGTAATCCGGGTTTCCGTTTTAACTTTCATTTCTCATGCTTAAGATAAAAATGTCCATTAATTAATTAATGTCTGCTATGGACTTAATTAATTAATTTCTTATTAATTCCAAGAGTGGACTTAACATGAAACGCTTATTTATTATTCATAGAGTGATCAAACTCCAACTAGCTAGGTTCTGAATAATAAAACATTGTTTCGCGCTCCTCTTGAGGACATTATCAAACGAGACTCACCTCGCGCACGATTCAATATAATAGCAATCCTAGCACCGCTAGATATTAATCACCACTACCCAATATATCAGGATTATTGGGTTACGAAAAACCGGCATCATTTGATAAGTCAAAGTAATGCATAATCAATACCGTATGCTCAATTCTAACCTACATTGATTAAGAAATAAATATTTATCAAGACCTCGCCTTTCAATAGATAGTACAAAGACAAGTCTTGCTGTTAGATCCGTTCAGTGCTTTACCACACCAATGTCATCTTATTTCAGTAAGGCTTAGAAATATGCGGACTGACATTGCAACCTTTCACAATGGATAGTCTAATTCTATCTAGGTCGTGAAATTCTTCTTTTTCTTTATTTAGGACTGACCGTGTTACCTTAAAGTGGACGCCGCCTACAACCGGTCTACTAAAACAAAGACTTAGACTTTATTAAGTTAACTTACATTTAAACATGCAATTAACATCCATTAAATGTAAAACATAACAACATTATGACAAAAATAATAAGTATGTTTTATTCCTTGGAAAATAAAATAAGAGTTTTACAGTATTCAATCACTCGAAACGTGATTTCTAGTATACAAACTATAACAGGAGCATCAAGGGTGTGATCCTAACTCTCCAACTTTTATAGTGATCCTAGAAACCCTCAATGATTGAAATGTTGAAGGTGCATTAGTTAGGTCTGAGGGCATAATAATTCTAAATTCATAATATCGATGGGTTTTAAATGCGGTCTTAGGTATATCGTTGATCGATTTTTGGAAACACCACAACTCTATGGAGTTCTTCCAACAGTTCATCTATCAAGGGAATTAGGTATTGGAAATTAGGTGTGTTTATTAAGAGTCATGCAATATATACACATGCTTCCATTTTTATTTTGAACTAGCACCAATGGAGAAGGAAAGTTCCATATTTCTTTTGAACTAGCACCAATGGAGAAGGAAAGTTCCATATTTCTTTTTGAACTAGGTACCTTGGCAAATAGATCCACAACTCGAGTTTTGTATATTGTAAAAATTCTTAGTTTATTTTCCAATTAATTAGATTTGTCACAGTATATTATGTTTATACATGTATATTAATTAGATTTGTCACAGTATATTATGTTTATACGTGTATAAGATGTTATTCACTGCATTTTAATGTATAAGAACACTAAACTGAAATGACTAGAAATCTTGAGTACTAAACTGTATATCACTGAATAAACATTTGTACAATAAAGAGAAGCTAATCGGACATGATCCAAAATGTTGAGTGGGCACTACATACTACACAATTATATTTAAAGCCACTACTGCCATTTTAGGACCATGTAAATGCTTAAACATTTACATATATAAACAGTCTCATCTTCCTCTTTGCTCCAAATCATCCCCGGGTGATCCATTCCCAGCATTTTCATGAGAAATATACCATCACTGGGAGGCACATTATATGACAGACTCGACATAGATGTTGGATAGATCATGCGGCTAAGGAACACCCAACACCTAAGAAAGTTCCTCATGGCTCCTCTGCCGGGAAAGGCAGAGTAACCTAACCTTAGTGTACTCTCCGGTAGCGCCCTTCTCTCAAACTTGACACTCTCTTGTATTCAATCTCTGCATCAGAATTTGATGCACCAAACTTATACTTACGCCCAACCCCAGAAGCACCCATCTTAGAGAATATGCTGCCACCGTCGCTCAAAGTGTGGTTACTTTGGAGGCTTCGCCCAGTATCTCCTAACCGCCTCTGTGGAATTTGATCTGAGACATGAGTAAAACCATTGTTATTGTCAAGAAAAGAGGTACAAGGAAGACGGAGATGACAAGAATCTGCAAGTAGATTCAATCATTTGCATAAAAGATCAATATTTTTTTATTTTTAATACGAGTAGGTTAAATTTAAATGATAGGAAAGAGTTGAGCTATAAGAAACCAATTTTCTCATGAACCGATGAACATTGACAGATAAAAAAAGTTAAGATCACTCGCTCTTTGATCAGAGAAGACATATGTAAAAGAATTTCTAATAAGCTTAACTCAAGGTAAGAAGATTATGTAAACAGGAAACTAATAATTTACCTTCAATGTGATTATATGAACCTCCAATATGAACGCTACTTGACCGATTCAGTCGTACTTTACTGAGCTGTGGGCAAGGAAAATGTTCTTCCCTCTTCTCGGTTTCAATTACATCTTTCCTGGGTGGAGTTGCAATATGTTCCTCCTCGGTATGCTTACTGGAAGCAAAAGGTGTTATGCTAAAGGAGTCATCTAACACATCAGAGATCTCAACATAATTAGTTGTGGTAATGATTTCATCTGCACTAAAACCAAAAGATGCTCTGTAAGCTTCGAGTTCCTCAGCATCTGGTTTGCAAGTTTTGTTCTGACGGTTCTGGTATCCATTTCCACCATTTGAATAAGCATCTGATTCCTTGGAAATACTTAGCCTGCCACCAGAATTAGAAAAGGATGAATGGTCAAGGTAGAATTGAGCAAATGTCTCTGGGCAGAAGAAATTGGAATCTTGACGTGACTTGGAGGCTCCAGCTGTCTGGGCATCAAGAAACATGCCTGAGTCAGACTTTGCATATGGAGACCCTTCTGAAGGGATAGAGGGATCCCACTGAGAAGGGAATTCCCTTCCATTGAAGGATGACGATAAGCAATCACCGGACGTCCTTGAAACAGGTGATCTAAGCGTACTTGCAGGACTACCCGGATAAAGTAAATATGTTGATTGAAGATCATTTGCAGCAGGGTAGCTGATCTTATCAGTGGTTTTGAATTTCGCCGACGATGAAAGGAAACGTGCATAAGGCACATCTGGTGAAGATGGAGTTGTCAAATGTGCCAGCTCTGGTGGAGGAGTTAAAGGAGCTGTAGATGGCTCAGTTGTGAAAGTCGAGAATACAGGAGGTGAGACCAGCTGAGTCTCGTGAGCATATGGACCAGTGACGAACATAGTAGATGAAGGACCTCCAGGTGAATTGGCAGACAAGAAGCAGTTGGGTGACTGAGCTGTTGATGGGAGTCCAGAATTCGAGAATGAAGCAGGTGAGGATGGTGGAGCTAAAAGAGACAAAGCAACGCCAGTAGCCTGATTAGTCAATCCACCACCTGGAGGCCCAATTGGCTGATTTGATATAGCATTGGCATCCAGGATGCGTGATGCAGGAACAATACGCTTTCCACCTTTTTGTGTCCGGAAACAAGACAGTCCACCCAAACAACCTGCCCACCTTTTCCTCTGCCAATATAATTAATCAGTATCATCACATGTACATTCAAACAAATGTTCTTCACATAAATCAACTGAAATATGGAAGACAATAAGAGGAATAAGCTACAACAATAGGTCCTATTGGGTACTTTTACTTCAAGAATAGCTGAGACTACCTGAAATATTACTGAACTATTGTTTCACTTAATTTGAAATGACAAGTTAGCACATAAGCAGGTGCAAAAAGAAGCTATTATGAGATATATCTCTAAATAGTACATGGTGCACGTGATGATTCTTAGCTCCGACTTCCGAGACAGCTATCAGTTTAAGGAATATTAATCTAACCATAGTTATGAACACGTTAATTTAGTTCTTTCAAACTTCAAAGTTAAGCTCAAATTCCAAAAAAGTAAAGAAAGCCTGCCTTGGAAGGGTGGGATATCAGGGAAAGACACATCAAAGGAAATATCCCCAAAACAAAGAGGGAAGGTTGCATACAGTGTAACTACTACAGAATCTATAATCTTACTGTGGGATAAATGATATTCTGAATCATACATAGCAAAAATATGATGTAACTCGCCAAGCTTCTGAATAGATTTTGAAATTTTGCATTTGAACTAACAAAGAGACTTTTAAACTCACTTTCTGTACCTCTATGGAGTCCCATTTATATCTTTGAATCACAACAAAAGGTTTTTTCAGTATTCTGAAATTATAAAGTGCTGGGATGCTGCTAGCATCATCAAGAAAGATGAAGTTAATGTGACATGGAAGATCTACCTCCACTAATAACACTCAAATCCTATACCTAAAAATGGCATATATGGGCACAAGAAGCAAATGTGTAAATGGCATGTATTAATCATCAACATACCCGAGGTACTGGAGGTTGCTGTGGCTGCAGAAACCGATTCTGCACCGATGCCATAACAAGCTATTCACTGGAGGACCCCACACTAAACTCTTTGTACACTTTTCCTCGGTGACGAGTCTGTCACTCTGTCTAACTGGGATCGAAGTGGCTATAATTCACGCAAACCAGCAGCGACAAATGCTCTATGACAGGCTTAGGAAATTCTATGAAATTACCTTCAAGCATGGACCAATTAAAAGAAGCTAAATTTGCTTCTCAATCCTATCCAGTCGCATGCACCTGAAAAATCAGTAACAACATACAAGAAGAAAGCACAATTAGGTAATATATTCTGAATAGAATTTATTTCACAGAAGTCATTGAGCTCAGAAATTTGCCCACCACAATTAGAAATTCCTAATGCTGCTTCATTGCCAGCTCTTGATCAAAATAATGACATTCCAATTCATCTGATAGTAAAAAGAAAACCCTGTTACTAACAAACAAGAAAGTTGACCCTAAATGCTGACCAGCTACTGTGCTCTAACAGCATAAAATATGTTCAACTTCAACAACAGTACACCTAATAAAATTCTCAGCCACATCACATCATAACGCGGAGAATGAAACAAGGAAATTTAACAAATAACCCAGCGCCACTCAAACAAAATAATCTTAAACTAGTATATTATTCCACGAATTAGAAAACACGAAAACCTAGCAAGCAAAACAGCTCAAAAAATTAGAGACGGAAAATGAGGAAGAAAACAAGGATAAAGAGCAACTGAACAAATGCAATTACCTGGAAAAAGAAGAAGAAGTATCCACAGAAGCTGAGTGATAATGTAGAAAGGTAGAGAGAGGCGAATGTAAGGGAAAGAATGGAAAGGGCGTAGATCTGATCAGCTTTCTCTTGATCGTTGATTAATTGAAGCGTTTGATAATTTTTCAATATATGAGTATTTCATTTTTCGTCGTTTTATTTTAATTTCCCCCCCTTTTTTTTCCCATAATTCACTTTTCAAAATTGTTTATGAGTTTTAGTACTTTGTGATAAAAATAATCCTTTATATTATTTTTTTTCTTCGTAATAAAAATAACTCTAAATACCACATATGTGATTTTTGGACAATAAAAAATATTTTTTGAAATTTAAAATAAATGGTAAACATGTGAATTTCTTTTCTTTCTTTTTCCTTTCTTTTTCCTTATATGTACCACAAATGGAATATGCAAAAAATAATGAAAAGAATACCATATTATACGCGTGTTAATAGGAAACGATGAAGTTGTTTGGCTAATTTAGAGATTACCGAAAATTAATTTTTGTTTGTAGCTTTCGCAATTAAGGAAAAAAGTAAAACGCAAAACGAGCTTATGTATAATGTATTATATAAATTGTTGTGCTGCAATATTATGTGAACGAAGTAATATAATACAACAATAATATTAATTAAAGATAATATAATGCATATAAAAAGTTACTGGAAAAAAATAATTAAGGAAATATGATATGGAAGAAATAGGATATTTAACGGCAATATATTGTATTTATCATAAAAATTGGATATATGAAACTTGCCATATGAAAAAGAATAAATGGCGCGAAATTAGGGATTGAAATATAACTGAATAAACTATTATATGTAATAATGTTGAACCAAATTTTTTTTTCATAAAAATGAAATTGTGATACATTGAACCATACTTTACTTTTATTTTAAAAAATTAAAAAACTTTGCCTATAAATTGGGCACACTAATTAAATAAATAAAGACTTATGGATAAGAGAGAAATGAATTAGGGAATAAGAAGAGAGGAAAAAATGACAAGATTTTTATAATATTATTTTAGGTTCTTTTATCATGTGTGTTTAAAAATGTCCTTCATGGCAAAAATGTGAAAATGTGTTTTTTGGAGGATTTTTTCGGGTGAAAATGATCAAATACGGAGTATAAAAATGTGATTTTTATGTTAAAAAACGATATAAAATAAGGATTATGTATCATTTTTGTGCAAAAATGAAAGATCATATACTATTTACGTAGTTCACTCTTTAGTTAACTCATTTAATCCATTGGTGCATTTTTTTATATTTTTCAAACTAGTAATTTTTGTTTTTATGGGTGATATATATTAAGTTTATTCATGTATTTTTTTTAGTTTCTAGCTAATCCATTGGAGTAGTAGTTTATTTATATTTTCTCAAACTAAGTAGTTTTTGTTGTTTTATTAGTGTAAATAATACTATTGTAAGATCATGTAATAATCTTTATAATCTAAGAATAAAAATAATATTTAATTCTTTAGTCCATATGTATGGAGAATATAAATTTAAAGTTAAAGTTAAAGTTAAAGTTATGCTCTTTATTTTAAAAAAATACTCCTTCCGTTCCAAGATAAGTGAGCAAAAACTTTTCGGCACGAGATTTAAGGAAATATGGTTTTATTAATAGAGTGAAAAGCGAATAAAATAAGAGAACTAATAAAGTAGAGTGAAAAAGTAAGAGAGAGAATACCAAAAAAGGAAATGACTCACTTATCAGTTATCACTTATCTTGGGACATCCCAAAAAGGAATGTGAGTCGCTTATCTTGGGACAGAGAAAGTATTCTTTAATAATTTTGACTACTCTTTATTTTTAAAAAATTACTATTATTCAATTATTTCGATGTCGACATTGTTAACGTATGTATCTATAATTTACATTGCTCATTTAAAATTATTTCTCTCTCATAATCCGTCTCTATATCGTAGTTCTATAAGGTTCATGTTTGAGTTGTTTTTATCGTCTTTTACACTAAAATTATACAACAATTGTTAAAATTAATTTGCACCCCATAGTACAAAAATTATGGGTCCGCCATGTTGGGGTTTGGTGCCCCTTGCACAGCGGAAGACTTGTACAAAACAAATAAATCAGACGTAGGATCTATTTGACCGATTATGCGATTAATCAATTCACATGTTAAACAGATAATTGCATGCTAGAACGCAAATAATTCATGCTCAAAGAAAGTAAATCCTAAAACATGAATTCTACGGTCTAGAGTTACCGATTTGATTCTCCAAAGAATCGTCGATTGCTCGCGCCTTCTCCACGATGATCTTCAATACTAGACCACGGATCTTCTCTCTGGTTCCCAAACTGTATCTCGATATCAGGGTGGGCTGATCTTATCAAAATACTAGGACTCGAATAAAGAAGACAGAAGAATTGGAGAGAAATTCGAACTCCTCTAGGTAGAGGGAGACGAAAAATATGAGTAATAATAATGAATGATTTCTGTTTCCTTTATTCTCCTATTTATATTAAGTTCCTTTTTGGGCCCAGACAGGGATCTATGGAAGGTTTTGGATATGGGCTCCCTCAATTAGCTTTTTACTAATTAAATTGAACCCACAATTTAATGCAAGCTTATATTGGAATATTACGAGCAGCCACTACAGAAGTAATATTGAACTCTCCCCATCCAAATTCGAAATTACAAGTAATCCGGGTTTCCACTTTGTTTATTATTTATTTCCCGCGCTTAAGATATAAATGTCCATCAATTAATTAATGTCTGCTATGGACTTAATTAATTAATATCTTATTAATTCCAAGAGTGGACTTAGCAAGAAACATTTATTTATTATTCATAGAGTAATAAAACTCCAACTGACCAGTTTTCCGAATAATAAAACCTTGTTTGAGCTTCTCTTGAGGACATTATCAAACGAGACTCACCTCGCGCACGATTCAACATAATAGCAATCCTAGCACCGCTAGATATTAATCACCACTACCCAATATATCAGGATTATTGGGTTGCGAATAACCCGCACCATTTGATAAGTCAAAGTAGTGCGTAATCAATACCGTATGCTCAATGCTAACATATGTAGATTAAGAAATAGTATTTTATCAAGACCTAGTCTTTCAGTAGATAGCATAAAGACACATCTTGCTGTTAGATCCGTTCAGTGCTATACCACACCAATGTCATCTTATTTCAGTAAGGCTTATAAATATGCGGACTAACATTGCAACCTTTCACGATAGGTAGCCAAAGCCTATCTAGGTTGTGAAATTCTTCTTTTTCTTTTGCAAAGCATTGCATAGATCTGACCGTGTTACCTTAAAGTGGACGACGCCCACAACCGGTCTACTAAGCAAAAGACTTAGACTTTGTTTACTTCTTATGAATTTAAATGTTTGTAAAACATCTTATAAATGCACAAGCAAACACAATGTAATAATAATAGTGATTCTATTCGTGCGAGACTGCTCGAATAATACTGAATCGGGTTAAAAGTGGATTGTAGAGTTTTACGTATACAAGCAAGATTCTATTCGCGCGAAACTTGCTCGAAACATGCTTTTCAGTATACCAAACCTAACAATCTCCCACTTATACTCAAAACATACTTTCGAGTATACCCACTGCCAAAAAACTCTCCCACTTATACTCAAAGTAGGTCTTTGTACTAGATATATCGAACTACCATTCATTTCACTAAGTGAAAGAAAAATCTGCTTGGTTGTTCTCTGATAATATCTTTTTCACCATAATGTCTTTGTTGCGCACTTTATCTTTAATTAATTTCATCCCCATATGTGATTGCTTAGCTTAATAAACTCGTGTGTCCCTTGAGTTAGCCTTCACTAGAGTAGTAAAAAATAATACTCATAGGCATACTCAAACTTACGATTAAAGCTTTTAGGAAGATATTCCTAAGATAAACACATATTCAGAGGATGACTTACTCGATCACTGATTAGTCATAAAACTAAGACAGTGTAACCCCAAGGACATTACATGAATGACTGGTAAACTAGAATATAGTTACTAGTCTTTCTCAAGCACTAGGGTATATTCATTACCTCAATCAAAATCATTTTCCATGGTTAATATGATATATACTTGCTATGCATAAGCACAACTAATATCAAACTTAGTACACATTATAGCATACATGAGACAACTATCTCCGAAACTAGTCTCATAATTCTTGATCTCACTAAGCGTCAAACGACACTTGACTAGAGACAAGACAATTCCATCTTGAGAGGTATAAACCTTTTCATAGAATTTCTAATGCTTAAATTTTCCAAGCAATGTGTAGATATAGGATTCCTAAGAGAATCTCAACATTCTTTCTAGCATCTTAAAAGGACTTAGATGCTAAGAATGTAATTAGTTTCTCTTAAATCATTTATCTTAAACTGGGTAGACAACCAGTTTCCTACGCCAGATGCCAATCTTAGTTGTTTGCAACTTTTGTAGATTTCATCATCGTAGAGTACCAATAATACCATACGTAATGCACTTTCAACTTCCTTGTGCTTACAGCACTGTTAAGGACACAAGTCAAATTCCAAATATTTGACAATTTTGATAAAACACATATACTCTGATTTAGATGCTTGTCTAAGACCACGAAGGTCTATATAAGCTTCCAATCATGCGTTTCTTGCCCTTAATTACATATCCCATTAGAATGCTTACGATGATTTCCTCAAGACTTCTATTTATAGAAGGCTGTCTTGACAATCATAATACATACATTCTAATTTATGTAAGTTCTAATAGACAATATGATCGAATAAATCCTGACACAACGATAGTGAGAAGATAATTCTCTTTGGGCATAACCCATTGTCATTGTCTAGCCATTTGAGATCCACATTTACACTTGCAAAGATACTTGCTCCCACTGACTGACATAGCCTGTAGGTAGTATTGCAAGTCTTGTAAAACATGTTGTCTATCTTAGATTGTAATATGAAATCTATCACCTGTTCAAAGATGATTATCCAAATTAACCAATACTACATTGTAGTTAAAGGGATTATGTTCAAGTTAATCTAAGACCGACACTCTTAGACCCAAGAACTTGTTGTGTTCCAGTGGAATGCTCCCACTACGATATGGTTCTTACAATCTTAGGTACTGAAGTTGATTTTATTAGTGCAAAAGTTTCTAATGGTATGACTTCTTGGCAATGTGGAAAATCCGATATCTCTCTCTTTATTTTGAGAGTTATCACGCTGTTAGGCTTGTAGTTCATCTCTTGATCTTCATGCAAGAATTATATTTTGAAGATTACAGAACTTATAACCTTACATCATTTGGGACAAACCTTAAAACATGCCTCAGTACTCAACTCCAATTTCTTGGACACTTTTCCAACACGTGTTGGATCAACATTACACCTTGAGATGTGCTAGACTAGAGACGCTCTAGTCCACAACTCGTGTTTTGTAGAAGGTACTGATGTTTGTAGTTTCTTTAATGTTTATCCCACCAATGATAAGATTTTAATGAGTACAACTCATCACATAATCAAACTTGTCTTAGAAAGACTTTGATTCCTTCTTACATAACTATCACATTCATTAGATGAATGCTTGGATTCGTAAATGGAGATTAGACTCCCACTACTGATCATAACCCTTTGCTCGTCTCCTTATGGTGTAAACCATTGAGACTTGCTAGTCTTTCTATGTTGCACTTCTATAAGTATTCTGAATCTCTTGAAAAATCAAATGATTCTAACTCATAGTGCATCAAATAGACTTTCTCAACTCTCAAGCTATTTAACGAAATGTTAAAATCTTGATAGTCTAGATCAGTTCGAACAATTTCTAAGTATTTTCTTGGCCTTAAGGCTAAGAGCCCTAAATACTTAATCATTCAATGATTAAGAAGTTGATGTGTTGTTGAATACTCAACCTTGTCGCACTTATATTATTTTAATACTAAGATGCCTTAAGCATCAACCATAAAACAATAGTTGAGCATTAATAGCTCCTACTGCAACAAAAACCTAACTGGATCAAGATCTCTTACTTAGAAGTTGCATTGTCATGTAAGTCATTGTCCTTCTATAAAATAGGTCAATCCAACTCACAAAGCATCTTTCTCGCTTTAAACAAACTTTGATGACAATTCAGGCTCTCTCATTTCCACATCTAGCCTTTTGTTCAAATGAACTAGGACTTAAAAAATGCAGCCTTTATGAATTTGTCATCTATCATGTTACTTTGCTCTAACAGTAATATAACGACTATTATTCTGAAGATTTTCTACTTTTCAGTTAAACCTTCTTGTAGTCATTTCTTGTTACTTTAGACGATGACTTGTGTCAGAAACTATTTGAGTGATCAAAAGATCCTCAAAACATTCTGTCACTTTAGGATATTCCAATCGAATCATCTTGACAGATTCTATTGATATCCATCTTTCATCGTTATTAACCAAGACTTGTCGAGCTACTTAAAGGAAAATAGCTTGACCTTATTCCTCAAAGAGCTTGTCAAGTACATGCATAATGCATTCTCGAACATTCTTCGTGGAATTATGTCGAGGAAATGGAGGACATGAATCATTGAGTATAAACTCTAGGTTTTCAGCGATGAGAAACTTATCCATTTTCGTTTCCGGTCTACATAATTTAGGCATTCGAGTTTTCTTTCTTTAAGGATCGCAGACAAATATTAAATGACATAATGAAGATTTGGCAAATAAACTTATTATCACATACTCATGCTCAATACATAATCACAAATAACCACAAAACAATTATGTATCTTACAACAGCAAAATTAATAAATTGTATCCTCCTTTGGAAGTTAATACACATTAAAATTTTGACAATTTTACTAGTCACAACACCGACGCATTAAATTGTATTCTCCTTTGGAGGTTAATATGCCTAATGTTGCCTAAGCACGACCATCAGATTTAGCATTACAGAATTTTATTTCTACAACACACTCCCATAACAATGTTCATGTGCTGATAACAAAACCAAGTTATCTCATAAATTCTGATTGAACCCTGAAACTCGCAGTTCCGTAGGATTATTGTCCCTACTTTGCAGGTGGCAATAATATTGGGAACCACTTTCTAGTTCATTCTGTTTATTATGTGAGAAGTCCGCCCTTATGAACTTACTGTTATCGTAGGATTATTGTCCCTACTCTGCAGGTGGCAATAATATTAGAAAATCAGCTTCACAAAATTTGGCAGTCCAACTGATGGAGACCGTATACAACGCACTTGTTGTAATCATCACTTAGATATTTTGTATGGTGTTTGCATAATTATCACATAAGCAGATAAAGTAGATAATCCACTTAAAATATATAAACACCAAATAAACAGATAAATCCATTTAATCCATGGCATTTAAACACATAGGATAATTATCAAAAATTATTTAATCTAGTCAAGGGAGAATCAATTAAATAATTCAGTTTTATCTTGGATAATCTTTATCCAAATTCATTTGGGATTTATCAAGATAGAGTCAACTTATCTAAATCCACTTAGGATTATTCTAGATTTTATTTCCATAAAATCAAATCCTACAATTCAAGATAACGTTGATCTAGGATTATCATTATTTAAATCGTACTAGGATATTACTAGATAGAAACACTTCCATCATAATCCATAAGATAAAAATAAAATCCAATTGAAGCTTCGTTTCTTTCATGTTTAGAGACTGCATGCACAGAAAGGAATAACAAGTTTCCTAGGTCCAGCGAATCCACTAGATCACAGGGTCTAGGAACTCACGGAACGTTGGAAGATCTCGGTCGTTGGACACACAGAATATCGCTTCAAAACCCTCAACCACGTATACTAAAATTAGCACATGGAAGTAGGGATCGATCCCACAGAGATGAATGTACAATCAAACATGCTCAAGGATTCGGGACTATTTTTGGGTTGGCTGCTGCCACGTATTTTGGGTTGGGGAAATTAAACTAAACTTGGAGTTGAAATCTGCTACGCAAACAACTAGATCTAGGCAGAACAGAAATCATGCATGTAATCTGGAAAACGAGACAATCACTAGATCTAAGAAACTATTTTCTAAATTACCTAGACCTGGGAAATGAACTGACGGTGGGGACCATTTGCTGAAAAGGTAAAGTACGAATGAAAAGCTGAAAAAAAAACTAACTAAAGTACCAACTAACAGCGACATCATCTTCTCCAATCAATATGCATAAAAATTTCAGTAGAAACAGAGATGGAACGTGAATCAGAAACGAAGCAGACTGAATTTAAAGCAATTAAACGAAGAACAATTTAAAACTAAGCAGATCTGCGACTACTGGACGAAGTAAAATGAAAAGAGAGCAAAAAGTTTGAAATCCATGCACAACTTGATTCCCCTGTTCAGATCCAACTTCGGATTCTAAATCCACTCCGGATTCAAGCATCCGACACAAACTCCGACCAAAAGTATACCCATAGCTACAGATTCGCCAAACAACAACCGATCAAAAACAACAATTCAGATCCACAACCTATTTCCCAGATCAAGCACAGAATTATCCAAAACAGAGAATAACATTCAACTGCCGAAATAAAACCTCAAACAAAAACTCAGAATCAACATAAATCAACACAAAATAAACATCATCATGACATAAACCAAATGCATAGATAACGGTAATAGCAAACAACCAAATCGACTTCCAAAACGTTGAAGTTCGACCGAATAAAAGTGCAGAAAATTGAATGTAAACTGATTGTTTCTTCGCCCTCCGTGAGAACGGTGTTACGACTAACTTTCACCGAAGATGAACTCCTAGAAACCCTTAGCTACCCCAGAATTCCCATTTTTCCCAAGTGTGTGTGTGAGTGTGCGAGTGTGTGAGCTGAGAGCAAAATCATGTCTATGGCGTGTGCTGCATGCTCCTTTATTTATAGGCATAGAAGTGGGTCCAGCGAGGTATAAATAGTCTTTGTTGCCCTCAGCTACTGACTCCCTTCGTCCAGCCATTTTTTTCTCTTCAACTCTGCTCACTTTTCTTCGTTTCCTTTGCTAGTCCATTGCCTCCAGCTCTTCCTGGATCTAGCTTCTCCTTCACACACCTGGCTTAAAAACTGCGTTAGACCCAGTAAAATAAAGTGTTTTTCACCACATAACCGATGCATGAAATTAGTCTTATCACCAATCAATAAAGATTTGTACAAATCTTAATTCTATTTAGAATAGACATCTAGAATATATCAAACATTACTTAGGATTTCTTAGATAAATAAATTTATCTAAATCCAATTAATTAAGGATTTCTTATATATCATCTTTATCCTAATCTATTTAGGATATAAATCCAAAAGATAAGGATAAATTGGATTAATACTTATTTTAATCCATCTAAGATTTGTCTTAATAGAATAAAATCTATTCAAATCCATAGGATAAAATAAATTAATATAAATGCTTATCCTAATTCATCTAGGATTTATCTTAGAATAAATCCATATAAATCCATAGAATAAGATAATATTATATTATAATTATTCAAATCTATCCAAGATTTATCTAGGAACAAATCCATATAAATCTATAAGATAAGAATAAAATATTACATTATCACTATCCAAATCCATCTAGATTTATCTATGAATAAATTCATATAAACTCATAGGATAAGAATAAAATAATATTATCATTATCTAAATCCAACTAGGATTTGTCTATGCATAAATCCACATTAATCCATAGGATATAGTTAAAAATTAGATTGTCATTATCTAAATTTAACTAGGATTCATCCAGGAATTAAATCCCTACAAATCCATAAAATAAAGATAAAATCTGTAATTAATCCATGATTTAATACAAAATCAAATCTTATATAATATATAAAATCCACAAGATATATTCAAATCTTAATTCTAAATTAATCTCGAATTATTTCCAAAATTAATTCCAATGGTAAGGAAACCTGAATCTAAATTTGGAAAGAAACTTGACCGAACCTTGCATGGCTCGGCTAGACTCCCACTGAACCCGCAGCTGCTGCTTCGTTTCCGGCAGCCCGTGCCCCCACAGGCGCTGCTGCAGAGAGACACCCAGCCGCCAAGCACAGCCGCTGCAGCTGCATCTTCTCCGGTCGCCGCTGCTGCTGTTGCTGCATTGTCGCTACTGCGACGTCACCTCTGCAGCGGCTACGACAACAACTTCCTCCGAGCCTGGAAGCTGCCCACGAAGGGCTCCCACTCGAACCGCTGTCGTTCCCGCCGTATCCGCAGCCGCCGGCGCTGCACACGTGCAAGCCACCGTCCTCGGCCACACGACTCAGCGCAGCAAATTCCATGTCGCAATTCCATAACTCACGTAAGGCATACTCACGGAATACATGTGTAATCATTACATACTCAAAAGTCATATGGATACATGGTAAGACATAGTGATTACATATTAGGCAAATTTGTTTCCTCGATGCAGCGAAGAAAAAGGATTCAATGACAGCATGGAATTGACGGAATAATTGCAACGGCAAAAACTATTTTCGTAATTGTGTTCTTCGTCGTTCGTTGTTTTGAAAAACAAATAAAACAACAAACATCTAACGAAACACATAACGAATAAAAATATGCATTCAAGCAATTCACATAACATGAAATTAATCCACATAATCAGAGCCAAAAACCTGGCTCTGATACCAATTGTTGGGGTTTGGTGCCCCTTGCACAGCGGAAGACTTGTACAAAACAAATAAATCAGACGTAGGATCTATTTGACCGATTAATCAATTCACATGTTAAACAGATAATTGCATTCTAGAACGCAAATAATTCATGCTCAAAGAAAGTAAATCCTAAAACATGAATTCTACGGTTTAGAGTTACCGATTTGATTCTCCAAAGAATCATCGATTGCTCGCGCCTTCTCCACGATGATCTTCAATACTAGACCACGGATCTTCTCTCTGGTTCCCGAACTGTATCTCGATATCAGGGTGGGCTGATCTTATCAAAATACTAGGACTCGAATAAAGAAGACAGAAGAAATCCTTCTCCAATTAGGAGAGAAATTCGAACTCCTCTAGGTAGTGGGAGACGAAAAATATGAGTAATAATAATGAATGATTTATGTTTCCTTTATTCTCCTATTTATATTAAGTTTCTTTTTGGGCACAGACAGGGATCTATGGAAGGTTTTGGATATGAGCTCCCTCAATTAGCTTTTTACTAATTAAATTAAACTCACAATTTAATACTCCCTCCGTCCCAAGGAAGATGACCCCTTTCTTGGGCGGCACGAGATTTTATGCAACTTTATTTTGTGTGTTAAATGGAGAGAGTAAAGTAAGAGAGAGGGGATAAAGTAGAGATAAAGGGGTTTTCATTTTAAGTAATGGGTCATCTTGGTTGGGACAAACCAAAAAGGAAAGTGGGTCATCTTTAATGGGACGGAGGGAGTACAAGCTTATATTGGAATATTACGAGCAGCCACTACAGAAGTAATATTGAACTCTCCCCATCCAAATCCGAAATTACAAGTAATCCGGGTTTCCACTTTGTTTATTATTTATTTCTCGTGCTTAAGATATAAATGTCCATCAATTAATTAATGTCTGCTATGGACTTAATTAATTAATATCTTATTAATTCCAAGAGTGGACTTAACAAGAAACATTTATTTATTATTCATAGAGTAATAAAACTCCAACTGGCCAGTTTTCCGAATAATAAAACCTTGTTTGAGCTTCTCTTGAGGACATTATCAAACGAGACTCACCTCGCGCACGATTCAACATAATAGCAATCCTAGCACCGCTAGATATTAATCACCACTACCCAATATATCAGGATGATTGGGTTGCGAAAAACCCGCACCATTTGATAAGTCAAAGTAGTGCATAATCAATACCGTATGCTCAATGCTAACATATGTGGATTAAGAAATAGTATTTTATCAAGACCTAGTCTCAGTAGATAGCATAAAGACACGTCTTGCTGTTAGATCCGTTCAGTGCTATACCACACCAATGTCATCTTATTTCAGTAAGGCTTAGAAATATGCAGACTAACATTGCAACCTTTCACGATAGGTAGCCAAAGCCTATCTAGGTTGTGAAATTCTTCTTTTTCTTTTGCAAAGCATTGCATAGATCTGATCACGTTACCTTAAAGTGGACGACGCCCACAACCGGTTTACTAAGCAAAAGACATAGACTTTGTTTACTTCTTATGCATTTAAATGTTTGTAAAACATCTTATAAATGCACAAGCAAACACAATGTAATAATAATAGTGATTCTATTCGTGCGAGACTGCTCGAATAATACTGAATCGGGTTAAAAGTGGATTGTAGAGTTTTATGTATACAAGCAAGATTCTATTCGCGCGAAACTTGCTTGAAACATGCTTTTCTGTATACCAAACCTAACACGCCACTGATCCTAGGGAAGTCATGCACTGCTTTGTGAAGACGAAGAAGCAGTTGACAATCAACAGTGTTTGAGATTTGGAGAAATCCAATTTTTGTTAGTTAGTAAGTAAAACTTGGTTATAATAATTTCAGTAAAATCACAAATTAGGTTTCCTACCTGATCAGGTACGTGATTTTTCCTATTGGATATTGAGAAGGTGCGAACTCCATCTTCTTGGTACCATTTTTCTAGTTTACTCTTTAGAGCATCCCCATCCGTGCTCTTTAAATAAGAGCACGGAGGTGGGCCCGGACTCACTTTTACTTCTTGTCTTTAGCTAAGAGCACAAGACCCACATCCGTGCTCTTCCGCAAGTACAAGCTCAAGGGTCCCACCATTTTATTATTCAATTTAAATACTTCAATTACTAAACATTTCTACAATATAAAAATACATTAAAATATAAAAATGACATAATTAAAATCCTAAAAAATAAAAATTACATTATTAAAATTACATAATTAAAATCTTAAAAAATAATTAATCCTAGAAAATAAAAAATACATAATTAAATTCATAAAATTAAAAAGACCCACTACTCGTTGCCGAATTTCGCTCAAATGTGTTTGATTAGGTCTTTTTGTAGCTCAATGTGGGTTCTTGTATCGCGCATTGTGTGTCTTGTTTCGATCCTCTCATTCACCGACGTATGCACACCTCGGCGTAGGGGAGACCTCGCGGTTGAGCTTCCGGCTTCATCTCGTCGTAAAAGTTAGCCGCCATCGGTCCTTCGTCAGCTATAATCATGTTGTGCAAGATAATACACGTGTACTCATGTCGGCGATATTCTTAACGTACCATAGCCGAGACGGACCCTTCACAATGTTGAATCGGCCTTGAAGGACCCCAAAAGCTCTTTCGACGTCTTTCCAAGCAGACTCTTGACGCTGCGCAAAAAGAATCCGTCTCGGCTCATGCGGACTGCTGAACGTCTTCACGAAAGTCGACCACCTTGGGTAGATACCATCGGCGAGATAGTAACTCATGTGGTATGCATTTCCGTTGACGGTGAAGTCGATCGCCGGTGCTACACCATTCAAAACATCATCGAAGAGTGGTGAAGAATAGAGCACGTTCAAGTCGTTGTTGAATCCGGCAACACCGAAATATGCATGCCAAATCCATAGGCGGTAGTCGGCGACCGCTTCAAGGATAAGCGTTGGGCCGCCGCCTTTGTGGCCGCTTAAGTATTGCCCCCTCCAAGCAGTCGAGCAATTCTTCAACTTCCAATGCATGCAGTCAATGTTGTCTAGCATACCGGGAAAACCGTGGACTGTTTCGTGAAGATGAAGCAACCGTTGACAATCTTCAGTGGTGGGTGCCCGAAGGAATTCCTCGCCGAAAGCAGAATGAACGCCGTCGCAAAAACTTTTAGGAATAGGATTCCAGTTGACTCATCCACATGCAAATACTCGGCGAAGAGGTCAGCCGTTTGCCCAGTAGCAAGTTGTCGGATGGCACAAGTACACTTTTGCAACGCTACAAGACTTTGCCGACCGGTTGCGTCTACACTGTGTTGAAAGTATTCAACATGGGCGGACAATGTGTTGACAATACGCATAAACAACAGTTTTGACATACGAAAACGGTGCCGAAAGTAATCTTCTGGAAACCGCGGCCAGTCGAAAAAATAGTCGGCAACGAGCCTTTCTTGGGCTCCCTCTCAGTCACGATGGATGTAGCGGCGGTGAATTGATCTAGTTGGCCGAGGATGAGGGGCGGGGGTATTGGCGGCGGCATAGGCTTCATAGGCGGCACGATATTGTTCCTGGTATTCTTGTTCTTCGCACTCCGCTTCCGTAATGAGATCGGTGAAATCCATTTTTGAAATTTTTTAGAGAGGGTTTGAGTGAGATAGGAAGATGTAGATGATTAGTATGAAAAAATATGAATGAGAGATAATTTGATGTGAAAAGTGGATGCTGAATGTGTGTATTCATAGATGATTTTGGGATAAAAAAATTCAAAAAATTCCAAAAAAACGTCCATAAACGGCTCTTTTTTTTGGGAATCCAAAAATATTTTTTTTTAATTTTTAATATTAATTTCAAATTTTGTTAACAAAAAAAGAAAAAAATCAAATTTGCCAACGGATATACCGTTGGCCAATTGCATTGCGCCACTAAGGCTGCTCAGCGGCACGAACGTGCTCTTATTTAAGAGCAGTGTCGTGCTGCTGGCACGGACGGACGAGCTGCAGCGGCGGACGGCGGGTGTCCTTGCCAGCAGCACGGATGGACGAGCATGTCGTTGCGGATGCTCTTACTTGTTATAACCTATTTTACTAATATGGGGGCGCAGATACAACTATAGGGACTCGTTTGATAAAAAAAAATGAGATATGGGAAGATATGTAAAACAAGATAAGAAATATGGGCTTCATTTCAAGATATGCAAAGATATGATTTTTTATAATTGTTGTTTGATAGAAAAGAAATTATCTAAATTTGTATTGTATATTAAATAACATGGCTTAACTTGACAAATTAGTAAGATACATAAACAAGGTTAATGTTATAATTTTGGTAAGATTAGATAGGGCTCTGGTCTTATATTGGGCTTTGAGTTAAGCTTAACTATGATATCAAACAATTAGAAATGTCCATATATAATTCTCTATCTTGGTATTACTAACTTATCAAACATACCCTAGGAGTATATGTTCAAACCAAACATTTATTTGATTACTTAGAGCATCCCCATCCATGCTCTTAAATAAGAGCACGGAGGTGAGCCCAGACTCACTTTTACTCCTTGCCCTTAGGCAAGAGCACAACAACCACATCCATGCTCTTCCACAAGGACAAGCTCAAGGGTCTCACCATTCTATTATTCAATTTAAATACTTCAATTACTAAAAATATTTCTACAATATAAAAATACATTAAAATAAAAAATTACATAATTAAATCCTAAAAAATAAAAATTACATAATTAAAATCCTAGAAAATAAAAAAATACATAATTAAAATCCTACAAATTAAAAATTACATAATTAAAGACTAAAAAATACCCCCGTGGAAGACTAGTCCTCTATCCCCAATGTTCTTCGGAGACCCCGTATCATTGGGAAAATTGAAAAATAAATTAAAAGTGTGTAGAAAACAGATATAATTTAATGGGAAGTGAAAAAATATTTTTTTTTATTTAAAAACGATTTTTTTAATTAACTTTGAATTTTTTTTTTTAAAAAAAGAAACAAACAAAATCTATGTCGTTGGCTAATCGCAGCCCGCCAAGTAAGCCTGCTAAACGGCACAGACGTGTTCTTCCCTGCCGCTGGCAAGGACGGACAACGTGCATTGGTGAGCAGCGGCGTGCCAGCGGCAAGGACGACGGCGTCCGTTACCGCTGCAGATGCTCTTACACAATACTATAAACACTCAAAACAGGAGAGAAGAAAATACTCAGATTTTGAGCCTATACTGAAAGGGGATAGTACAAAGAAATATTGAGCTAAGATGCAGCACAACTATAGTTTGTTTCAATACAATGCATCATTTATGAAACATGAGCATCGGATATCAAACCTTCGAGTGTATGTCTTAGAAAATTCCTGACATAGTATTATTATTAAACAAAGGCAGGACTCTTATGTGTGTTCCTCTTCAATCAGTCAGCAGCAATATATCTCCCACTCAGGGAATTGCCCAAGAGAGAACAAGGCAAAAAAAACACGTACACAAAATAGGTGTGAATTTCAGTCTAAAGGAAGTTTCGGATGTCTAGTGACTTCACATCAGGCATCTCTTCATCCTTAAACTCTTCCCTGCAATAAGTTGGAAGGGAGAGATTTTGCTCAAATTAAACATGTCTCAACATCAATGGCATGTTGCATACAATTAAACAAACACATACAGAATGCACAAGGGGGAAGGTGTTGCAAGGACTGCTAAAAGGCATACCGTTTCTTCTGAGTTTCCATGGCTTCAAGAGCATCTTTCTTCAGCTCTTCAAGTTGGGCTTTTGCAAGTTTAAGTTCCAACTGCTGCTCAAGCTTCGGCAGATCTTCTCTACGAATGCCGAGCCTACATGATGATGAGTTAATAATAAGTGCACACCAAGGAAAAGCCCAGTATTGTGATACTTGCAACATTTATCATATGCTTATCAGAGTGCAATGCTGTAATTTATAAGAAAAACTTGTTTCAAATAACAAGGTTTTACCAATGAAAAATAGATAGAAGATATTGCTTCTTTATGAATGCTAATTTTACTTCGTGGAGCTTACTTTTGGTTGACCTTATCAAACTCTGCCTTCAGCAGGTCCATCCCCTTTTTATCGTTTCTCAAGAGAGGTTTATTCAATTCCTTCTCAACTTTGTTCAGTGCATCTATCATCATAGTCTCTGCGCCTAGTTCATCAGTAAGGCCTCTCCTGCCAAAAGTAATTGAGAAAATGAGCAACCGAACCAGTTGATTGGCATGCTAAAAGCCTAAAACAGCCATTCACATGACATTTTCCTTGACCAAAGCCTTGTAAGAAAATAAAATTCCAAATAAAAGAATTCCATGACTCAGCCAAGCAAGTTAAGCGCATAAAAGTAAAGATTGAAAAATTAAAGAAGTAAAAAATCATACTCTTAGAATGTATCCTAAATGTCACATGAATAACAATGCTGGGAAAAATGAAACAAAAAGAATTGTTGAAAAAAATATCCAGAAATTCAAAAGGAAGCATACATAATTGAAAGGATATATAAACAGGGTATTAATGCATAAACATACTTCACCCTTATTTCCTTCACGGCTAGCAAGTAGGAACGAACATCAGGAATGTCTTGTGTTCGTGTATCAATTGTGTACTTGATCCTCTGTGACTCCGAAAAAAGATCAGCCCTGCAGGTAGATTGTAGAATGCACAGCAATAAATAAAAGAACAATAATGAAGATGTTTTACATATCTAAATGATTTTCAGAAGCTTGAATGAAAAAAGGAAATACATAAACAAAAGTAAGAGAGGACATATGAAGATGTGTAGTCTGTAATGCGATAGTGTGTTTCCATTAAATGATGAAATAAAAAAAAAAGTGAATAGTTTTCATATTTTTATTACGATTCAAAAATGACTAGCTAGCTGGTGGAACTTCTAAGCTCTAATATATGTTCTTCACATTATAAAACCCTCCAACGAAGGAAGTGCTAACTTTGAGGGATAAACACTTGTTGAGACTCCCATCCAATTAAAACTTAAAAACTAAAAAAAATACTAAAATATACTAGCAAACACTCGGACTCCATCACAATGGCATGTGTTCCATGGTAAAATTACTTATTTAAGTTATCTCTTATTTCAGAGAAAACAAATACTACTACTAAACATAAGGGCATTAAAGTAATTTGATACAGACCAAGTAAACAAAGAGTAAGAAGATCTCACTTTTCTCTTACAGTCTGCATGACTTTGGCATACTGCTCCACAGCAGCAGGATCTTCAGGAGCAATGGTGATCTTCTCTTTCCTTAAGATCCCCATGGCTGTCTCAAATTTCTTCTTAACGTCAAGAAATATACCCTTCAACATCTCTTTGTGCAAAAATATGCAACAGTCAGAAACACAGATATATAAGACACATCAAGTATTCAGTAACCTGACAAGTCTAAATATCATATGCACCTGAAAGTGCAGGCATAGAGAACAATATGGTACTGCCTATCAACAGCTAGTGACTGAAACACAATAAATAGGCAATCCGCCAGCATCAAGCTGTTAAAAAGTTGAGGAAGCCCACAAGATAATATTTTTAATGGGGTTCTTAAATTTCAGGATAATATGTGGAATCAAGAGCTAAGAAATCATTGAAAACAGCACCAAATAACGAAGAAGAAAAAAACATGTTAAAGATACAGATCATGATTCCAGCATTTTGTGCTAGCAACATATATCATGAGATTCATTTATAAAGTATATTGCTATAATTTTCATTTGAAATAAGTCTGATAAATGCTGATTCCAGATATAATCAATAAATCAAATGCATGTACAGTCATCATTTGAATTTGGGAATGCTGCCAGATGAATAGACAATGAGATAGGAAACCTTTTGAAAATTTACCTAACACAGCAGATGTAGTAACAAGTAACATGTGAATATAAACATGCAGATGTAAAAATCTGTAAGTACATCTGAGGTCACAAGACTACTTCAAAGTTGCAATGTTTGATAAAAGATAACCAAAAGAAGATAATTTTGCTACATTGCTCACAACTAGTAATCGTGTGCCACAAGACGCAACGAATTGGATGTTTCACGAAACAATTGATAAGCCCATTAGCCCAACACAGGCACAATAGGAATATTATTAGTAGTTCTACTCTACCCAGCATCCACATCAGTGACTTACTAATAAATTTTTCATGCAACTGGTGTGTTAGGACAGTAATTTCATATTATTCCAAACAATCTGCCCCAATTTACTCTAATGAGGTCACTTGGTGGCTTTCCGAGCCACATGATCACACATCTACAATCATAATCCCCTTGGTAAAAACGAATTCGTCAAATTTAACATAATAAAACTCCGGATAGTTAAGTACACAATTTCAAAACACCACCCGATAACGCTAAATTATAGAAATGTGTTTTCCAACGAATCATTTCAGGGTGTGATACCTTTCTCTACCCCATGGTTATCTCCCTAATACCAAGAGATTTTTATCGTCATCATCAGCAATGGTACGAGAGAGAGTGAAGAACACAATTAAGAACTCACCATCACCCTTCAAGGAGGAGGGAGCGCTGCCAGCTCCTTTGGCAAAGGAACGCGCAGGAACGGCATACTCCGCTCGAAGAACATTTTGCCCAGCATACAACTGCAGTAATACACAAAAAAGGACATCGAAATTCAATCATCCGTATTTCATCGAAGGGAAAATCATCAAAATTATAAGCCCACAAAATAATCAACGATTTGAGCTGCGATCATACGAAAATAAGCCTAGCATTTCGCACACAGATCCGGTCAATTAGAACAAAATGCAGAGATAAAAATACGAGTGAGGAAATACCTGGCGTGTGGATCTCGAGAGGAATCGAGCGGCGAAAGCCATTTTGGGATTTGGAGTTGGAGAAAGCTTCGATTGGAACTGACCTAGGTGGATATCATATGTCGGAAAGGACAGTGATGGGATCGGAAAACGCCGTCGTTTCCTTAGCTGGGCCCCTAATTTTATGGGCTTTCAATATAGTGACACCCCCATTTCTTTTTCTTTTACCGAAAATTTGTCGTTTATTTTTATTGGGAGTAATCAATTGCTAACTCACATTTTAGTGGTTAACTATAACTAATTTATCATATGATTTTAGAAATCTAGTGAATTAAAATTTGCCACATATAATTTTTGTTTTTATTAATTAAATCGAAAAAGATAAAAAAATTACCAAATTAGGGTTTTGGATGAAAATACCAATATAGTGTTGTGAAAATATTTAACACAATATTTTGAGAATGTCATCACATTTCTTATGTCAACGTATTGCTTTAATAATGACATTCTAAATGTATTATATTTACATATTTTATATATTATGTTGACATTTGTTGCTATACGAAAAAGTTGAAAATTTTTGATTTTTTTTTCAAATTTTAACATCGGAACATATGCAAGTGAGATCTCGTCAGAATCCTTATGAAATTATCTTTAATTTGATATATGTTGTGTGAAAAAATAATTTAAATCGATAAAGTTATATGCGTTTTAAAGTTATGTGATATTTTTCAAAAGTTAGTTACAACTAATTTGGTGTAAATATTAATATCCATATAGACGTTTTTTGTTGGTCGTATTGACATTTCGAGGCTGATGATCTAGGTCATTGATTTGAATATCTCTTATTTAATTGTAGTTAACAATTAAGTATTGGGTTAACAATATAACACTCCTCTATTTCTATTTTTGTCCATCCCTAAATATTTATCACATTTCACTTTTATTTTTTTAATAGTAGACTCACATTCCACTAACTCATTTCACTCACATTTATAATATAATCAATATTTAAAAGTACTACTCACACTAACTTCTTCTACTCGCTTTCTTATATAAAGTCAAATAATAAATGAGAAATTTAATCATGGATAGAGAGAGCTGCAGTAGTATAACGAATAAAAAGACTCATATTCCAACAATTTGCATATAATGAAGTCTATCCCAAATTCCCTTTGATATAATAATCCAAGTGTGAATATATTGCTGGAAAACTCTATTATGCAATTTTCAAATTGTATAAGTATATAGGAGTGTAAGAGCATCCGCAGCTGTTGTCCGTAAGATGGATGTTGTCCATGCCGACGGTGCGACGAGCGCTGTCCGTCCGTGCCGACAGCAGGGCGCTGCTCGATAATAAGAGCATGTCCGTACCGCTGAGCAGGGTGACGTGGCGTTGCGTGATTGAGTCGTTTTTATTCTGTTAAATTTATTTATTTTTTAAAAATTCATAAAAAATCGAAAATAATCCGGAAAAAATGAAAAAAAAATTCGGATCCCAAAAATATAGCTGTTTTTTTTATCATTTTTCAATTTTTTTTTATTTTAAAAAAAAATTATTCCAAAATAATCTATAATTACTCACATTCATCATCCATTCTTTACATCAAATTATCTCTCATTTATACTTCAAATTTTCGTGTATTTTTAATGCTTTTTAATATTGTGGAAATGTTTTTATTGAAATTAAATAATGGAATAGTGGGACCCTTGAACTTGTCCTTGCGGAAGAGCATGGATATGAGTTTTGTGCTCTTGACTAAGAGTAAAAAATGAATAAAAGTGGATTCGGGCTCACATCCGTGCTCTTGCCAAAGAGCACGGATGGAGATGTTCTAATGCAACTGTCACTGGTATTTTACTCATGTGAATTGTGATGCCATGTTCGTGTTACATAATGCACACGCAATCAATAAAATTGACATCATCCATTTTTTTTATTTAGTGGACCACATCTAGTCTTGGTTATGCATTTAAGGTGTCGTTTCACCCTAACCTTACCCTCTCTTTTTTTAATCAATAATCAATATGTTATATATATATAGCAACCTTACCTTAACGGCTTAACGTTTCATATTTCACTGAAAATTCATGACAAAACGCAGTAAACAAACCTTGCACAAATAATGTTTTATAGCATAATGAATATTGAAGAAGCAAATCACAATCACAAGCCTCTCAAAATCACAAAGGAGGATCAAAAACCAAAAGATTACAACATCAAGAATAAATAGATGGAAAGGGACACAATCCCAAACTGAGTCTTAAGAAACATACTAGTATACAGTGTTTGCAAAAGTGCAGCTACAAACAACACTCTCAAACAAAAGAATCACCAGGAACAAGTTAACCCATCCATTTAACATCGGGTTCAAAGTTCGGATCAGCAAGCACAGCCACCTTGTTGCTCAGTTTCTGGAAGAGTTTCTGCAATGCCCTGGAAGTATCTGAGGTACAAATTCCAATCGAATTAGAGAAAACGAGATGCTACAGGTTACTATCTCAGACAAGAGAATTTCTAAATGAAACTGGCAATTAAATGCCTGAAGAGTGCGGACAGGGAAGCTCAACCAATTAATTGTATACATGAAAAGAACCAAAGCAAATCAGGAGTTGCAAGCTATGCTGAATCTCTTGTCTTTTTATTCAAAAAGCTTCCAACGGTACTTTCACTACATGTATTCGGGAGACGTGCATATTGCACATTAATTAGTTATATGTATAACTGCTTTTTAAGAACATATCAACTATAATAAAGATAGGGCACTAAGACTGACAAAAAAGCCCAGCAGCTAAGGTGTTTTAACTTCCAAGAATCATAAGTTTAAGCCTTTCACTAAAATCCTTCCCTTAAAAGAACCTACTAAACATTCTAATTATGAAAATATAATTTGATTTCGCTATTCCTATGTAGAATAACATCTGTATTATGTGAATTCACACATTGTAGCCCCCTATGATGAGTTCACAAGTTATATGTTTTATATAATCTAAAACATTCCTGATTGGTTCTCTTTGGTGGGCATAATGACATAATCCAGTATTACACAAGCAAGTCACTCCAAATTCAGAGCTCTTATTAAGGTGAATATGTAGCTCGTGCTTATTTATGCCTGACAATGGAATTGGAGAGACGGGAGAGTGCTGATCACTACTTGTAACAAAATGTGTCGATTAAACTATGTAAATCCACTCACATGTCCTGGTCATGCTCATTAGCTAAAGCGGCCTTCGCAATATAAAAGAATGCTGGATCAACATTGTAATCTTCTTTGGCTGATGTCTCAAAGTAAGGGATGTTCCCTTTTGATGCACACCATTCCTTTGCCTTTTTCTCAGAAACCTGGTATCATTTTAATTAGAATAAAGTATGAAGAAACTAAGATAAAACCAGCTTGACAAATCAACTTACCACTCTGCTATTGCCACCATCTATATCAATCTTGTTTCCTAGTAATATAAATGGGAATGACTTTGGATCAGGTGGATTTGCCTGTATTATAACCAATACCATCAATTTCCCATATAACCACCAAAACTGAGCATATTGTCGATATCAAAAGAAATATAAAAAAATAGAAATATCTAGATGGCCAACTGAATTAGTATAAGAGCTTTAAGCTAATGATAATTATTTAGCAGTAACAGAAGCACATTGCTATTGCTATCATTTGCATAGCCTCATTTAGTCCAGGATCGAACTGAAGTTAAACTTGTCAAACACACTGAAATAGTTATCAATGAGAAACATAAGTACGGAGGAAGTGACCGTATTGTCCTATCTAACTAACATGAAGATCCTAAAGTCATACTACTTCTTTGACATAACAGGCAAACATGTAACTTTTTCTATATATCCAACTACAAAAATAAATCTGAGGGTGAGAATTGTAATCAAAATATGAATTGGCCAGAGAAGCCCATTCCAAAAATATAAGTGGTGGACCGTGGATCTACTGAAGATAAGAGGTTAAAATATTACTGCTTATTAACTTAATTATTAGTTATTACACATAATCACCAAAAGTGCATGGTTTTGTTTCTTCTCACTTCTATTATATAATGAGAGGGCCATCATTTTTTTAGTTAATGGCCATAATGAGCACGTCAATATCTTAGCTCTGAACACAAGGCATGACAGACACCTTAAACTTTCTTTACCAGTTATTGTGTATTAAAGCTATCATTCAGTAGTCAGGGAATAAAACTCTGTGACAATCAGCATCATTACCAATGCAACATGTTCAGTTCGCAAATTTTGCATCATATGAGCTTCCTACTACTACATTAACAAGATAGATAGATAGATAGATAGATATCTACAACCCTTCTTATCTACACATTTACCATCCATTCTAGATTGTAAATGCTAATGCTAATCCTTATAAAAGGTGAAGCTCTTCAATCTAGAATGCATGAATTACCTTCATTTGGTTACTATTAAATACTTCAGGGTGAAGTATATGGCTATAAGGCAATGAACTATCTGAAAGTGAATGGAAAGTTGAAATAAATCAGCATAGGCCAAGAGAAATATGTTTTGGACACATGTAGTACATGTTGGTATACTTTGATCAATCTAAAAATATAAGTCTCTCCTCCTGGACTAATGATTCACATTCTCTGTCCTTAATTCGGTCTTTATTCTCTTATTTTCGACTAAAGTATGAGCCTGAAATGACAATGAATATGTGAAAAAGGTTCAGCAGTTGATGGACAAATATTGAAAGAACAGCCCAGGTCGATTACATAGTAAAATATCACAAACAATAAAATTCTCAGTCATAAATCTATTTATATGGAAAACCTATTCCATTAAGGCATCACCCCATTGTCATCATTAAAAAAGGAAGGAAATATATAAATATAGCATTTAATTTCAACACGTAAGTAAAAATTTAACCTTTTCCCTTTCTCCTGAAACTATCACAGCAAGTACACCTTCCTTTCTAAAGCCAATTAGCCTAAGATACAAATTTTTAGCTTAATATGTAGTACTACCTTATTAGATAGCCAACATTCATTGCTCATACAAGTTGGCTTTACAAGATAAACTTAAGAAAGTGCCAACAAATGAAAAACAAGAAGCCTCACAGAAACAAAACAAGAACAACAATTATATCTGGGTGATGGCCTAGCGGTGGAGTGGTCAATCCATGAGGCCAAAGGTCTCGGATTCAAATCCGCTATGGCCCAATATTTAAATTTAATGATAAAATTATCCAAAATACATGAAAAATCTTTTGAGCAGACAAGCAATCTATGAAAACAGAAGACACTAACCTGCTTGAGAAACTCTTCATGCCAATTGTCAAGGGTATCAAAAGACCTCATTACATTTACATCATAGACCAAAACACAGCAATCCGCCCCTCGATAGAATGCAACTCCAAGACTTTGAAATCTCTCTTGGCCAGCAGTGTCCCAAATCTACCAATCGCAAATACAAGTTCATTCACTATGTATAGCTTTTTATACATAAATTCATCAACAGAGAAGCCAAATTTACAAAAAGCAAACTGAAAACACACTTGAAGAGTGACAAGACGATCATCTATTTGAAGCTCCTTCGTGACAAAATCCGCCCCAATAGTAGCTTTATACTGCTGACTAAATTTCTTATGCACATATCTATATCACCAGTTAAAGAAGCATCACACATTGTAATCGAGCAATTCATCAAACATCAGCAATCCTCGAGCTTCACTAAAACTAAAAAAATTGAAGTAAAAATACAATCCAAATGAATGAGAGAGAGAAATAAAGGATACTGGTTCATCAACGACGTTTTACCAACCCTGAAAAATTAAAAAATTAAAAAATAAAAAAATCAACAACGTCACACACGTCAATTCCAAAATTCCAATACTTAACCCTAAGCTCGAAAACAATAAATCAGATCGCACAGGGAAAAGAAATAGTATGAGCATGAGAATACCCGCTGTCGCCGAGGACGATCACTTTGAGTAATGTTCGCCTACGCAATGACATTGGATACTGATTTAAAATCCAATAACAACAACAAAAAGCTCCTTTTTCAACAATGCCAATTTTAGAGGAAAGGGAAAATTTTGTGCTGAGATGAAAATGGACAGGAAAAAGGGGCGCCAATTTCGATCTCAATCACACTATTGACTTTTTTTTATTGGTAATGTCTCGTACACAAATCAATGTAGTAATCTTTAACGATAATATTTCATTGCAATAACAGGAGAAATCCTAAATAAAGCAATATATAGGGAAAAAAATAGTACCCCGTACTTAAAAAAACTAAACATGGTCATTTTAAATGTTGTTAAAAGATGACATTTTGTGTATGCATGAAACAATCGAGAAAAATTGGAACTTCGTGATTTGATATTCCAATTTTAAAGTTTTAAAACATACTAGAATTTGACCAAACTTCATGATTTAAATGACTATTAACTCTTTTAGAAAAATTGTGGTTACCCTAATAAAGGTATTCAGGTATTACGCGATACCCGATCGAGTTACCCGATAAGTCTGATTTCCTTACCCTATCCCGTTACACAATATATTGCTATCGAGTACCTGATACCCGACTATTTTCGAGACGGATTGGGTAATACCTGATACTCGATATTTGTTTTGACACCTGTAGTCGTTCATTTTTACACAGACTAAATAATCTAATTCTTTTTCTATAGAATTCAATTAAATTTGGAACCCCATACTAACAAAAAATGAACAACATTGTAAAATTTTAGATGTATATTAAGTTTCTACCAAAAAATGAAGAACATTGTAAAAGTTTATATGTATGACATTATTCAACTTCTCAGTATGCGTAGTTATGATTTGTGTGGGTTGTGAATTGTGATAACAAGAACAATCCCTCTCGAAAACGAAAAAAAAGTGTTCAAACAAGCTGAAAAAATTTGTTCAAATAGTAGTACTCCAAGTTAAAGTAGGAATTCGCATCTCAAAGTGAAGGTTAGACAATGTAACATTTATAAAAGAGGAGAAACCATCATCCTGAGTTGAATTTATTTTTATGTTTTTTAAAGATTAGTATAACTTTCGGTTACTCACATTTGAAATTAAAAGCAAATATTTTAAAAGGAGCTTGTAGGGCTTGTAACTAATTTAGAAATAAATTGAGTTTGAGTTCATAGGGCTCATAACCAATTATTGCCATGTAAGAAACCAATATTCAACGAATCGGTTTATTTCTTCCACTTATTCAAACCAGCTTTGTTTCTTTGGCTCTTTTTCTGACTAATTTTCGATAGCCGTTCTCCAATATACCGGGGGATCATGAGCTCTCCGACATCACTTCACCACCTCCATCCCTCAAACTACATCCAATCATCGTGTCATGGCAGCAACAGCAGTCAGCGGAGTATTAGATCAAGCACATCAATAAATCTAAGGAGATGCAGCAAATGGACCATCTGATTTCAATAAATGTAAATGCCCTGTTCAATGAAACCTGTATTATTGTTTTTGGTATACAATGTTTCTCAGCTTCAGCTTATACACAAAAGCACAGCATAATCAAACAGAGGTTGCTTAACATATCAGTTGGGTGGAAATAATCTACATCACAAAATTTATGTAGCTGTAAAGTTATAAAAACCTAGCTGAGAGCAAAGCCATGGTGTAATCTTACATGAGATATGCAAGTCAAAATAATACAGGAAGTAAGATTGTCTCTTTCAAATACGAGTGATGAACCTGAAGGCCTGACTAGAGGTATTTTTGAAAAAAATTCTTGGTTCTCTTCTGCATCCGGGTGAAGACGATAACTACACAAGCTAAAACCCATGGTGGAATTGGACCGACTGAGGACTGCAGATTCTTTGCCCATGCTGGAGTCTCCTTCATAGCAAAGACTATGATGACGGTTATCATTGCTACACTTAATATTATTCTGGTGATGGGCTTGAGCAATGAGTCCTGCATTCACAAGCATAAAATGAGCCAAAATGGATAAATCACAACAGGCTAAATCTCAGAGTCGAAGCAAAAGTCTTTTATGTTCAGCTATTTGCAAGTTTTCGACATATGGCATGAACTGAGCTTAAAGTTTCAACAAGTAAAGAACCATAAAAGCTCTTGGATAGTGCACATCAGTAAGAGGATGTTTCTCGCACGCGTCAAAGTGGAGTAGGTATGAGGTACTGATATGTGTAGTTAGGTAAATGTACAGCGATATCCCAATCGGGATAAAATTTACAGATTTGAGGCTGCAGATGATAAGGGTGTAAAACATTGGTTAATATTACAAAATCACGTGTCACTTAGGAGCCGTGTGAGAAGAAAGTCTCATGCACGGTTTTGAATGAGAGAAAGAAGTGAGGAATCCTCTTTTCCCAGGCCAATACTTGACATGTACCCCCTCTTCCAGGCCCATCACAATGAAAACGAAAACCAAGATTTGCTTTACCTGAGCACTTCAAGATTTTAAGTTTGAAAAACTCAGAGAGTGTGATGCCTTTGTCATTGATGTTGATTAAGAAAGAGTTCTACATTTTTCAATAGATTTCAGCTATCGATTATGAACTAGGATTTAGGATGCATGTTAAGAAAGACATAATAAGACTAGAACATGTTCTTCAAGGTCCAAAGAATCTTAACCCACCCTTCCAGTTTTTGACACAGATGGAATTGTAAATATTTATGTAGATGAGCCATGCTTACTTCCCTTCTACTTCCATTTTAATTCATTTCCACTAGTTAAACAATTCAAAAAGGTACACTTAATAGTAAGAGACAAGATTATGAAATAAGAATTGCATTCGCTCACATAGAACTATAGCTAATCTTAAAAATCTAACTCAAGCATATCGATGAAAATGGTGAAAAGTCCAACTGATAGCAACAAGTGGCATTTCTGGTGGTATTTATATTAAATTATGGCCCATACTGATTCGAACTTTTGGAAAACTGGAAAACAGACACGTAAAAACTTAATGTACTCTTTTGATTCTGAATTGCTGGTCCCCAACAGTCCTTTGAGTTTTCCACCAAAAAGTACATCACTACTTGATCAACAAGGTAAACTTTTTGTCCATTTAGTGTGTTCAAGTAATCTCATTGTCTTTGCTTTACCTATAGAGTGGAAGATGACTACTAGGAAGGGTTGTGGTTTTTTGGTCAAGGACGGGAGAAATTTTTTCCAAATAAATAAATTGCAACAAACTCGGCCTCGAACTAGACTTGTTGAGCTTGAAAATAAGTTTCACTATTGCTCCCTTTTCGTGATGGTGATAAATGATGAGTCCAACCCTCTAAAAAAATACAGAAAGCCCTTCATTTTCGCTTAACAAGTTCAGTAGGTCTAGCGTAGCAAACAACACTAAAGAGGGTAATAACGAAATAGCCGAATCAGGCACCCACCACCCATAAACCCGCCACTATAGTTAGTGATTACTCAATCTTCTAACTAGCTTCAAGAAAATAAGTTTATAAATCAGGAAACGCAGACCATAATATCACCAGCAGTAACCAAACAATATATGGCATCACACACGACACCGAACCTTTTTCCAAATTGAATGAATTTAATAAAATCAAGACATCAACATTCTTTATCCAATTCAAAACATTATCATGATAGCATATTCCAGAAGCATAGAAATTGCAGCTGCATTGAGACAAGACCACAGTAATCTATCGTAAAACTTACTTCCAATACCTAAAAAGCCATATAATCAAAATCAAGGTCAATCAAATTAGGATAAGCATATCTTCGTATTCAAATAGATATTTCCACATCGATCGAAATTCAAAACACAACTGTAACTCCACAGGTCAATCAATTAGGATAAGCACATCTTCATATTCAAATTGAAATTGAAATTTCCACATCGATTAAAATTCCAAACACAACAGTAATTCCACAGAAATAACAATAATTCATGCATCAATAAAAGTCCAGAATTGCTACCTTAGGCTCTCCGTCGATGTAAACACGAGCGCCATCTCTGTAGGTGAGCATCGAGCGGCCGTTCCTGGGGTTGAACCGGATCGGAACGCCCCGACCCGATCCAGGCGTGAAGGCATAGACCGATTTGAAGCCGTACTTGTCGAGGATTTCTCGGATCTCGAGCTGGTCCTGATCCCACCCGCCCAAACTCACTTTGATGATATCGATGGGACCTTTCCCTCTGTTGTAGATGTGAACCTCCGCCTCCGGCACACTAGTTCTGACGGAGCGGTTCTTCTTCAGAACTGGCTCCGGCTCCGCGGCATTCTGCAGGAGCGGCGCCGTCGCCTCTGTTTCTTCGATTTCTGCGATCCCGACCATTGTTCTTAATGATGAAGTTTGTTACCATGGGTTTTCCTTTGTATGTATATATACTTTTATTTTCTCCAATGAATTAAGGTCAAATCCTATTTAAATTCTTTTTTAAATCTTCCAAACCTAATTAGACAACCTCTAGAAAATAATTAATTTTCAACACTTAGCACTTGCATATAGTTTGGAGGTGTCTCTCTATCTATCTATCTATCTATATATATATATATATATATATATATATATATATATATATATATATATATATTTTGTGATTAGAAGAAAAAAATGAAATGAATCCTAAAAACAAAGTGTTATTTCCAAATGTCTAAGATGAGATGAAAAAGAAATAAGACAACAAATCAACAATTTAGAGTCGTTTTATCAATGTGAAACTGAGAAAGACTGCTCAATCTTTAAACTACAAACTTTACAGACACTATCAAATTTCCCACTCATGTAAATTCGTTGAGAATGGATTCCAATCCATAACTCTTTTTAAACTTTGATTAGCCTGATTTTTTATTATTCCAATCCAAAACCATTAACTTTACTAGCACTATCATATCTTCCACATTTATAAGAAACTTTGGATGGAAATCATGTAAAAACTCTTTTTAATATTTCCCCAAAATATGTGCAGAATACAACAGAAGGCCTCAATTTTGGGAGAATGGACACAAAAACTCTCCACGAGTACTTCTCATTTCAATTGTTTACAAAAGGGCAAAGGGAAAAGCTGATTAACCACTGTATTTGCTATCAACACCCAAAGCTTACTGATCAACTACTGCCTTCCACAAATTAAATCTGTCTTCTCTTGTTGCAAACTCTTATTCCGGTCACCTGATTGCAACAGCCCTAGCAGTATTGAACTCCATTATATTCAAATTACAGTATCTTGAACAGCTTCTTCAATTTGAAAAGCAATCTCTTTTCTTCAGTAGACAGATCGTCCTGCACATCAATGGAAAGGAGTCAGGATTACTTTTCATTATGTAAGTAGTCGGGTAATATCAAATGTACAAACCGCGTAGTTTTCTTTGAGTGCATCAAGTGATTTTCTGGAGATCTTGCTTACAAGCTCGTCCTCCACCTCAAAATGTCTTCCAACCATTTTCTGTTGCTCCTCGGGGTTGCTACCAATTATCTGCGAAGAATAAACCTTAACATATTACAAGAGAAGGTAAAATATGAAAAATGACACCATATTACAAGAGGAGCCATAACACAAGGTAGAAGTACTTATGGAGATCGAAGACTTGAGCACATCAACCTACTATTCAACAATCACCCCTTTGAACACATTTATCTCACTTTTGTGCCACACTAGGCTATGAATGGGATTGAAATATGAAGGCAGATATTATTATATTTCTTGATGCACATTGATATCTAAGAAAAAATTGATCGATAACAAAGACTAGAAATTCATGATAAAACTCTTTAGATGCTCATATAATCAAATAACATTTAGTATCCTGACAAATATTTCAAAATTCTCACAAGATGACAAAAAGCTACCAATTTCAATATTTCATACCTTAATGGCCACCTTTTGACCTTTTTTGGCATAATCAACAGGCCTATGATTATTTTCAATAGAAGCTATCCGACCAATGTCGACAAATTCTCTTCCGGGAACACATATAGGTGTTCCAATCTGTGAGATGGAAAAGAATGTAGAAATATGAGTTCACCATATGAAGCACAATATTGTGGATGGCAGTCGAAAAACTGAAGAAAATGTGTTACAACTTGTGCAGAAGAAAGATGTCAACAAATAACACACCTATGTACAGAATACATAGTAGTGAGAAAAATCTAACTACTCCATTCCCTTTGAAGTGAATGCCACGGTGGTATTTTAGATAGACATGCACAACAAATTCTGATACGATGATAGTTAAGATGTTTCTGAATAACAGCAAACAGAAAATTGAAGGGCAGTTACTCCGTTCTCTCTATATTTCAAAGCCTCCCCAACTTCAATGCCATTTCAGAAAGAAAAAATAACCAGGGTACTAGCCACTAATTGAACGTAAAGCATTTTGGATACTCCTCAGTTAAAGACGGTCAACAATTTAACACATGTCGGAAATGCTTGTGACACTAAGGTGAATTACAAGGAGTCGAGGACTGCAAGTTATTATAATTTAACACATATCAGGGATCAATTTTCAAGAGCAAAATATAGTGTATGAATGGACAAAATTTACTTGAAACGCTATCAAAAAAATATTACCTTTGCAATGCCTTCAACGACATCAACCCCCAAAACAATTGGATCTTTCTTGTTGAAAACACAGTTTGGCATGATCTTCAGGACACAGGGAAAAACTGCTTCCTCTGCAGCTTCTCTCTTCTTTTCCTCCTTAAGATTATCTATGTAAGCCTTGAATTGGTCAAAAAGGTGGTATATAATGTCAGCAATGAATATTTTTACACCAAGTTCATCAGCAAGTTCCCGAGCCTCTGGTGTTACTTTAACATCAAAAGCCAGTATAGTCCCATATTCCTTCTTCTTCTCAAGCATGACACTCGCCTTCATCACATCCTTCTTATGAACTGGGCCAATACTTATAGCACTGACAGGTATGTTAACTGCCGGAGTCTTCAAAAACTCCAGCAATGCTTCTAAAGACCCAAGTGTAGATGCCTGAACATAAACCCCTTCACCACTTTTGTCAATCCTACTCATCACTGAATTTACATCGTCCATAGCAGATTCTTTGATGTCCTCTATGTCATCATTGGGCCCCACAACATAGAGACTGGTGCCTGCAATAGCATGCTCAAGGCCCTGAAGAAAGAACGATGGAAGAAGTATTAGCCAAGATCCCAAGGCAACTAAAACAACAGAGGAAATAGATTGACCATGAATAACCACATGAAAGGATTCGATTTTCAGAACTAGGGAGAACTACTAGCAGCACATACTGCATGATAATATAAATAGATTATCGTGAATACAAGAAAAAACATCTGCCCAAACAAAGGCATATTCGATAAGAAGCTGTTTAATTAGGCAAATATCAGACAGCATCCATCAACCACATCACATGAGCAGTTCTGGTGTCTAAATAACTCTGCAATAAATGAAAAGTACAATGTTGCTTCGAATTAAATAAAACAACATTCATGTGCCACAATTTTTCTTTTTTGGGCTGATAGGTGTCATATAGAGTTTAATCTGCCAATCCCAAATCATGTGGTGTCGTGTGGGAGCAAGTTGATAAACAATACTAATTCCCTGAGTTTACTACTTTACCCTAAAGAAAAACAAGATACAAGAATAGGAGGGAGCATCTATGTAAAAAATTCCCTCAGCCCAAGAAATGTGTAATGATGAGAAACAAATATAAAACTGATTTGAACAATTAACAAAAATATGTTTAGCTACACGCTAGCGTAGATAACAGAACTACATAGATTGAGCGGTAATGTGAAGTTCTGTTGGTTAAACTTTGTATGTTGAATAACCACATAAAGTGGATTGTTGCGACACTTAGAAGACATGTAAGACTCTTTGTGCCCTATGCAAGAACCCAATAATGGTAAGCAGTTTATACTGCAGTTCAATTGAGAACTTTAAAATGGAAAACCCATGTTTCTACTGCCATATCTTAGAAAATTTATGTTTACTGGAATTCATTAAGCAAGCAAGTGTGCTAATGCCCCTCTGTGTTCATACTTCCTAAGAGTAACTAATAGCATCCTTTTCTAAATTAATTATCTTCAATTTTCAACTTTATGAGTCCAGGGGAGCTATGAGAATGAGACACAGTTACCTGTGCAGCAATCTTGATACCCTGGGCAGCCTTGATTTCTTTGTGATGCAAATATGTTCCCTGGAAAGATATAATCAAATTGTAAATTCAATGACTGGTCCAATGTTATACAGCACCATAACAGTATAACATCTGTTTATTGCAAAGCAAAATACTACACCAAGTTGACAGCTTAGTACATTTATTTCAAGGAAAACCAATACAAACTCTTGGAATACTCCATACACAGTAGGTAAATTAGCAACTACTCAATCAATAGAAACAATAATTTTGTCCATCATACCAATGCCAATTTTTCAAGTAATAATAGACTGATAGAGTAAGAAGTTTCACCTTGACTCTGAGCTCCCTCATGGGGTGAGGTGTAAGTAAGGCTCTGATTGAGGTAACAACGGGTCCCTGCACAAAAAAGCCAACAGAATGCTTGTTAATAACTTCTCCCGAAACGAACCAAAATAGAAATAAAACATTCAATTCATGCCTGCATGCCACAAACGACTATTTGATCTCCTTCATGAAGCACGCCATTTACTAATACCACATCAATTGTGGTCCCATGTCCTTCAACCACTTTAACCTCCAAAACAGTACACTGTGGCAAAATTTGAGGATAAATGATGAGAATTTCCGTTGGAGTATCTTTCTCATTCTCAAGCAGTAATAGGTGAGGGAACAAACCTGCACTTCCTCACTGTATGTAAGCCTTTTTATCATTGTCTTCTGAGCCCATTGGACCAGCAGTAACAATAAATCTGGGACCCCCTCACCACTGTTTGCCAGTCACCAACAAGTCAGAAATTGCAGAAATTTGTGGCCTTGTGAGAATGAAAATAAGACATAGGATACCAGATACAAACGTAAAGCAACAAAGTCTTTATAAATTAACCTTATGGCACTTGTTGGTACAATGTTATATGTTTCCCCCATTTCTTTGTTCTTGTAATACAACTCAGTATTGAGGCCCTGCTCCTTAAACTGAGTGATAATCTGTAACAGAAAATCCACATTAGATAAAACCAAAATTGATGATGAGAAAGTGAGATCTAATAGATAAGGTAAGAGACAAATATGACCTGAGTTAGCCTCATGTTGAATTCGATCATGACATCTTTTGATTGTTGCCTTATTGCCTTTCCTATTGGTGCATTACGGCAAGACTTCCATCCATAAAGTCTGTCTACCTGTATTGCCAAACAGAAAATACCAAATGAAAACAGTGGAACAGCATGGGTAGGGAGAATTCAACAATGTTAAGATACAAGATGACTCACTTTGTTCAAGGCAATAAGAAAGTCTGTATTTCTCATTTTCAAAAGATTGAGTGATTCAATTGTCTGTGGTTCCAACCCATGCATTATATCAACAACCAAAATAGCAAGATCACATAATCCTGATCCTCTAGAACGCAAATTGGTGAACGATTCATGTCCTGGAGTATCAATCACTAACAAGCCAGGGACATTGAGCTTTGCATCAGCTTTCAGTTCCTTTGTTCTCTCACGTATATTCTCAGCGGGGAAATAGGTCGCTCCGATTTGCTGTGTAATCCCACCTGCCTCGCCTTCTTGGACGTTTGTACCTCTAATACAATCAAGTAACTTTGTTTTTCCAGTATCGACGTGACCCATAATACAACATATAGGAGAACGAAGGTTTTGTTCATTCTGAACAGGCTGATCATCAGTTACTTCTTTTTGGCTCTTCTTTTCTGTATTAGAAGAATTCTTTTTGTTGTCATTTTCATTTCCCTCCAGCACAGACTTCTTCTGAACATCCACTGATTTCGGTGGCATCACTGAAGTTAGTTTATCAGCCAAGACTACTGGCTTGCTTGTATTCAGCTCAGCATCTTCTTGAGGAGCAGTCCGTGCGTTCTTCATATCCTTCTTGGGCAATGGTTCAGGTTCTGAATCAACTTCTTCGTCAGCAAATACACTATCTCCTGGCAATTTCAAGTCAGCATCATCCCAACTTTTAGCATCCCACTCCTCATCATCATCTTCCTCTTCTTCTTCATCAACTCCATTGTCTTCAACAACATCAGTTACCCCAGCTTTATCCTGTGCATTTGGAGACTCAACTTCCTCAACATTCTCTGCCTCAACAGAATCCAACTCGTTTGCATCTGTGGTCTCCCCATTTTCTGAAATGGCAGCTCCATTGGATTGGGTTTGGGGCTTCGATTTTTTCTTCTGGTACAGAGGTCTCTTAGCAGGTGCTCCGGAAGATTCTCCAGTGGGTATATCCAATTTTGCATTAGCTAGTATTTGCTTCCTCATTGCCTCCAATCTCCGAGCCTCTTCCTTCTGCTTCCCTGTCAGAAGCTTTCCTTCTGCTTTTTTCTTAAGGAGTTTCTCCTTCTCCCTCTCCTTCTTTAAGCGCTTTTTCTCTTCAGCTAATCTTTCTAGTTCTTCTTGTTTAAGCCTTTCCTCTTCTTCTTTTCTCAACTTTTCTTCTTCTTCGCGTTTTTTCCTCTCTTCAGCCTCCTTAAGTTTCGCAAGTCTCTCCTGCATCTCCCTGACATGCTTTGGGACTTTCTTACCAGTTACTTTACTATTTGTCTCATTTTTGGTTTCTTCTGGTTTTTCTTCTGCTGCAGGAGCAGATGCCTTCTTCTCTTTCTCTTTGTCCTTCTTCTTTTTCTTCTTCTTTGACGTTACAGTCTCCACAGGTCCCTCCTCTTCAGCCTCCTCTTGTTCGGCAGGTTGGTTCTGTAACTTCTCCTCTGGAGGAGGTGCAACTGGTGCTGCAGCAGAATCTTGAACAGGTTTAGAAGCAGAAGGTCCAGCACCAAGTTCAGCCAGGATCTTGTCCAAGTCTTCTTCTTCTTCTTCTTGAAGATTTTTCCCACCTTTCTTTTTCTTTTTTTTGTTTTTCGAAGTTACATCTTCACTGTTTGGCTTTTTATCTTTAGAATCACCACCATGTTGATCCAGCTCAACAAGGTCAGGTGGTGCATCACCAATCCCAATTCCAGCGGCAGTGTCATCATTAATATTCTTCTTTTTCGAAGACTTTTTTTTGCCTGAAAATTTAACTGCAAAAATATCCTCCTCCTGATCAGCAACACTACCTTCTTGCAAATCATCATCGACCTTCGAAACAGATGCACCATCATCATTTTCTTCTTCAAGCATAGCAGAACTGAATGATGCCTTCTTCGAGCCCTTTGATGACTTCTTCTTTTTGCCAGTAAAAGCAATGCTGACATCATCATCTTCCTCTTTGGGACTCTCATCTTTATCTCCTCCCTCCTCTTCGTCAAGCAATTCAAAGGCAGAAGAGACATTGCCACCACTCTTCTTACTCTTGGAGGCTTTCTTCTTCCCAGAAAAAGAAATTTCAGGCACTTCATCATCATTGTCATCATCTTTTTCCTTGCTTTCAAAATCATTTTCATCGCCATCTTCTCCTAGCAACCCAAAAGCACTAAAACTGCTGCTATTTCCACTCTTTTTTGCCTTCGCCTTCTTTTTTCCACCAAATTTGATCGCAGGAGCATCATCCTCTTCCTCATCTGCAATGACAGCATCCTCCTCTTCTTCATCATCATCATTCAACACCGCATTCTTCGAACCCCCTTTCTTGCCCTTCTTTTTGTTTACTGGAGGGGCAGCAACCTTCTCTTCCGGAATAGCAGTTTCCTCAGATTCAATTCCCATAAAATACTCATCATCAGCAATCACAAATCCTTTCTTCTTTGATTTACCTGCCCCACCCGCCCCAGCAGGGGCGCTCTCCTCATCGCGAGCTGTAGGTTTCTTCCTCCCCATCAGATTACTTCAATTGTAGTTTCGACAAATCAAGTCCGCCCCAAATCAACACAACTCCCTGCAAAAACCCATCTAAAGAGGATCAGTGATCACTCCTCACTGAAACGCCTGAGCTAAAAAAACAACGAATTTTTCCTTTATAGAAACCCCTAACCAAAAAGCTATCCTCAATATCAACATTTAGCCGTCATTTGAAACCGAATCCAAAAAAGGGAAAAAAAAAAAAAAAAAACAGATTGAAAAATTAAACACACTTCACAAACAATCATGAATAATCACGTATCGATTCATTCGTAGAAGACTCACCACGGCCCCACGAGGATAACGAGCGAGACGGAGATGAAACCAGAAAAGAGTGATGAATGTCTATGTATGTCCGTAATTGGGAGAGAGGGAATAAGTTAGAGATGGAGAGAGAGAGGTTTCTTAAAGAAATTGATTGCTTCAGCACCGAATGAAATGAAGGGAAACTAGGGTTCGGAAATCAGATACAGTAAGATTGGACTCATTATCGGGTCGGGTTTTATAATGGCCCAATTTAGATTAGGCAAGTAATCATAAATTATAGAGTAGAGTATATTTTTTATTTGGTATACTTGCCAAAATCAAATTTTGTTAATTTAGATTAGGCAAGTAATCATAAATACTTAGAAAAGTCATTTATTTTAGTACTGAAAATATAATTTAGATTATGCTAAATTATTTTGGTTGATCCAAACAATTTGTTATTAAGAGCATGAGCAATGCAGTCTGACAGTCTCGATCGGGGCAACCGTTTGACGGGGCTGCATTCCAGCTCCCTCTCTAAGTGCGGCACCCCAGCCGGCCGCCCCATTTCCGGCTGAATATCCAGCCTTCCGTTGGATATTCCATCTATAAATATCCATTTTTATACACTAATTTCTCTATATATATATTTTTTTAAATGGTATATCATAATTTTTTGTAACTTTTTAACAATTTAAATTATTGCATTTTTCCTAGGTTTATTTTTTTATTTCATTTAATATACTAACTTTCAATTTAAGTCAATTATTAAATGACTAAAAACCATGTTAAAAGTTGAAGGTAAATTGGGGATGAATTTGGAGCCGGCTGCATTCTAGCTTTTGTGGCTGAAATTTGAAAAGCTGATGTGACGGTTGAAAAATAGGTTTACAGCTGCATTGTGAGCTTCCACAATATGCCACAGACTGGCCATAGGCTAGCCAAAAGTTCTTCCTGCCACATTATCATGAACTTCCCACAGGCTAGCCATAGGCTAACTAAACAACAGCCAAACAATAAGCTAGCCAACACCCTGGACTAAGAAATAAATTGACAAATACAATTAATTCATTTTAAAGTATAAATAAAGAAAATTAAAAGTATAAACAAAAAATGGTTATCCTATCGTTCGCCACGCAATAGGCGGCCAGCGATCGGCTAACGCCTATTGTCTGCGGATGACCGCTCGTCCATCTTCCGAACATCCGTCGCGTTAGCCTAACGCAATAGCGGACGTCCGCCACGCCCTTCCCGCTAGCCCATGGCTAGTCCGTGATTCTGTGCTGAAGTCTCTTATTATGGAAGCTCTAATCCCTTATATTTGGGTTGGGTCAAACCCGACAATGATAAGAACCTTGTCTTCGATGTGCAAATTCTTTTTTTTTTTTTTTGTCTTTAATCGTTTTCTAGAAATATAAATAATCGGGATGACATAGTTCCAAAAAATTTTGTTTGAATCACTATAATTTTATTTAGATATTTAAGTATTACTCCCTCCGTCCCACTTTAGGAGTTCCGGTTGAGTTCGGCACGAGTATTAAGAAATGTAAAGGAAAATTGGCGAAAAAAAGATAGTGGAATGTGGGTCCTACTATTTTATATTAGTTTTATAATAAAATATGAGTGAAAAAAGGTTAGTGGAATGTGAGGCCTAATACCATTTATGGAATATTTCAACCGGAATTCCTAAAGTGGGACACCAAAAAGTAGTAAACCGGGACTCCTAAAGTGGGAGGGGGGAGTATAATGTTTAAATCGTGTTCCAAAATAAATTCAATTAAATTTAAAATGTGATCAGCATTATGAATATAAATGATTAGAATGTCACCATATAATTTAAAAAATGGTTAAATATTGAGAGTTTGAGACTATCATTTTCATTATTATCTTGCTTGTCTAAATATTTTTATATCTAGTTTTTTATCATGTGCAACTATACTAAACTCAATGTGAAGTAGTAGTATTGTTTTATGTGATATGTGGATGTGATTGACACAAGAGAAATAGAGGGCAAACAAAGATCAAATAGTTATAAACACAAGACACTGTGGAAGCAAACAAGGAGGAAATATAATAATAGAATAACGAAGAAGTTTGCAATAAAAAAGATAATTAGAATCGAAAAGACATGATTAAATTCAAGTAAAGCCATTGAGAGGTAGCAAAGAAGTGTCAAGCCAGCCTTGGTTGGCTGCTTTGTGCAGCAGATTGTCAAACTGTTTCTTAGCATCAGGCACATCCAAAGCCAGATCATCAAGGCTATCAGACACTCTCACAAACCCTTTACTCATTTGAGTCATGGTGATTAGTTGCATATCAAAGCAATGACTTAGCAAACTCCACATCCTCTCATTCTTCATCTCCATCAATATCACCAAGCACCTCTTCACTACCTCATGGTGGAAGAATGGCATCCCTAGCTCCTTTATGCACCGACACGCCTCCCTCGTGTCCCCTCCTGCTGCATACTCCTCCAGCAGCTTCCCCACCTTGTCCTTCACGTCCTCCACCGTCCACCCGTTGTTGCAGCTTCCCCCTCCTCCCCAGCACCTTAGGATCCGTTCCCCGGATAGACGGGCTTTTAATAGAGACATTGACATTTGTGTCACCTTGTTTCCTACTGAGGTTGGTCCCGGGAAATGTCGGCCTATCTCCTCCATCTCGTGTGGTGTAAGCACCTCGTCCACCTCTGCTCGTGCCAGGAACATGGCTAGATCCTCCACCACGATGGGAATGTCGAGGGCCATGTCGTCTGCTGACTCTATCAGCATGATGAAACCACTCACCACATCATCAGATGGAAAACACAGAGAAGATAGCAGCACAGAAGCCATCTCCTTCTCTCTGTTCTTTCTCTCCATGGCTAGAGTGATCAGTTTCTTCACAAACGCTGCGTTCAGCTCAGCCACGCCCGAACCATTCTCAAACTCCAAGCAGCAGATCACCTCTGATACGTCACCCGCTAGGAAATACTCCCTGATTATCGACTCAGCCTTCTTCTTGAATGCCTTGAGCATGCTTTCCTCGACCACCTGCCTCCCAGGGATGAGCGACAACGACCTCAGAGACGAAGCACTCAACCACCCCTCCGATGCTGCTTTTGAGATCAATGACTGCAGTAGCACCTTTGCATTTGGGATATCCAGAGACAGATCGTCTACAGAGTCGATGATTCTGGAGAACCCTTTCGATATCTGGCTTGAATTGATCAACCCTTCCTCACAAGTCCTCTTCAGCAACTCGAGCAGCCGCCCTTCTGCCTGCCTCTTCTCCATAGCCATCAAGATAGCCCTCTTCACTATCTCGTGATGGAAGTGAGGGACGTGAAGATCCTTGATGCATCTGCGTGCCTCCCTCACATCCCCACTCACCACGTACTCTACCAACAAGTCGTTTATCTTTGCCTTGAAATCTTCCACCGTCTTGTTCTTGCTGCCTCCCCAACACCTCTCAATGATCTCTGCGTGCAAAGGGGCTGACAAATACCCTTTCTCAGCTCGTTTGATCACATCCACGCCCTTCGAGTCCTTGCTCAAATAGGCCATCGTCTTTGTCAAGAACGAGGGGGGGAGTATGTCATCAACAATGGCTCTAGCAATGAACATTGCAAGAACATCAACCGCGTCAGGAATGTCCACCACTAAGTCGTCTGCAGACTGCACCAGCTTCTGAAAGCCTTTGTAGACTTGTTTGGGATCAATCACATCACCGTAGAGAGAGGATAGCAGAATCGAAGCCATCTCCTTCTCTTTGTCCCGTCTGTCCATGGCAATGGAGACCAACTTCTTCACAAAATAGAAGTAGTAACCTGGCATATCAATTTCTCTTAGTTCATTAGTAGTCGAGGTAACATCATCATTGTCAAAATATTCCTCCACCATGATTGTGGCCTTCTTCCTGAACTCCTCAAACTGCTCATCCGTTCTGGTGGAGAGCTTCGCGTCATCCTGTAATTGCAACACAGTCCTTTCATTAGTCAGACAAAATACAGCCCATGAATAAACAACTACAAATGATGAGATCACCTTATCACTGATGTAATTCGGATCGTTTGGATCATCCACGTGGCCACCTTCCATATCAAGCAGTCCTCCCCAGGTTCCTTTCCCACCAGAACCGCCTGCGCAGTTTTAACAAGAAAAAGCATAACATGTCATCACATAACTCATGCATTTAACAAATTCATCATCTTCCAAATTCAAATAAACTAACATCATTCCAGGCAACTTAACATTGCATAAGAATCTAAATCAGTCCATTCTCTAGATAAACGATTCACCTTTTTTGGGATCACCAACTTTCCCGGAATGGGGCTTTTGAGTCTTGATGGGACTCCCGGTGTGCTTACTAGGTCTTGGCGATCGCGGAGATTTAGGTGATGTTGAGATAAGCGGGGAGGCAGAGGATGGATCTGCACTCTCTATAGCTGATCGAAATTGTTCCTGATGCTCGCTTGACATAAACTTATCTGTGTAGTCCATTGTTGATGGGATTTCAAACTCAACTAGTTCCAACGGATCATATAATGCTTAGTAAAAACTAATTCATCTTCTCCGTCCTTTGTTAAAAACTAGGTTTCATAAATCAATAGCAAATGGTGGTAGAACAAAATGCAGAGGATGGATAAACGTTTGTGAATGGAAAGGTAATTATATGAATTTATCATCATCGATTGAACTGCATATGCTCACCAAACAAACATCTTAAAATATATGAAAAATCATATAAAAACGCACAAACTTAAGAAGGAATAGTGATTGAGTCTCACCACACAAAGCGAAAACAAGAAATCCCAGTTCGCCGCAAAATCCAAGGGGCGACCTGCAGATTCAGCGCACTGAAAATTAGTTGAAGCCAGAAAACGACAGGAAGATCTGATGATCAATGATTAATTACTTTATTTTTTTAAGAATTTTAGTTAATCATGGATGGGAAAAGGTTGTTAGATGGAAGGCGATTCCATTGGAATAGGGTTGTTGTCTGATGGCAAAAGCCCGGGAAAATCGGTTACTCAGATTGGATGTTTTTTGGCAGACCAATGTTTTTTTTTTTAAATATTATATTATCAGTGTTTTTTTATTTGTTATGACTGTATCATAAATTGACCATATTAGCGTCACCGAAAGCCAATTTTCACCCCATTGGTAAAATAAATGAGTCGCGCGAAATCAAATCATTCACCGTGGCGGGGAGTGTCATATTGCTAACTCAATGCTTAATTGCTAATTACAATTCAATAATAGCCATTAGATATTCAAATTAAAGGTATAGATCATTAACCACAAAATGTCAATACGATCAACAAAAAACGTCAATAAAGCTATAGGATTAATTCCAATAAAAATCAATAGGGGTATTAATGTCAAGTTAGTTATAACTAACTTTTAAAAGAAATCCCAAAACTTTAAATTCATATAACATATATCAAATTAAAGATAATTTTATAAGGATTCCAACGATATACTACATGCATATGTTCCGACGTCAAAATTTGAAAAAAAAAAAATCTAGAATTTTCGTATTTTTCGTACACATGCTAATGTCAATACAGCTAAGATAATATGTCAATATAAAGCATATACAATGTCAATCCTAAATTTGTGTTGACATTCTCAAAGCATTGTGTTGATATTTTCGAAACACTATATTGACATTTTCATCCAAAACCCTAATTTGACATTTTTTAAAATCATGTGTCCTTAAATTAGTTGTAGTTAGCAATTAAATAATGAGTTAGCAATTGATCACTCCCCTCACCGTGGTTGATTAAAGATGTTAAAACTTAAACTCATTATACATGCCACCTCTAAGAAATAAAATTAGACCTTTTTTTTTCAGTGGTGGGATAGAATTCTACTATCAGTATTATAGGGCCTATAAGTGTTATATTGCTAACTCATAACTTAATTGCTAACACAACTAAATAATAGCCATTAGATATTCACAACGAAATGTCAACATACTATATAAAATATGTCAATGTAATACGTGTAGAATGTCAATATAAGCAATGGGTTAACATTCTTAAAGCATTGTGTTGACATTTTCGAAACACTATATTGATATTTTTATCCAAAACTCTAATTTGGAGTTTTTTCATCTTTTTTATTTTATTAATAAAAATGAAAATTACACGTGACAAATTGTAGACCACACGTTTTCTAAAATCCTTCCTTAAATTAGTTGTAATTAAGAATTAAATAATGAGTTAACAATTGAAGTACGTATTTCTTTTGCGCACAAAGATTAAAAAATGAGTGTTTAGAGGTTAAGATAATGTAGGACATAGAAAAAAAAGAAAAAAAAGAGAATAAAGTTTTTGCAAAAAATAATGAAACGACTCAATTATCGTGGGACGCCTAAAAAGCAATACGACTCAATTGCCATGAAACAGAGGGAGTAAACAACTTGCAAAACAAACAATCAAGGTATAATAACGTAAAAAGTACAATATGTAACTTGAAACTTTTCTTGTTCTACTTGTTTGATCGACCAGCAGCCAGTTTTGCGCGTCGTTCTTCATAAGAGGCTGAAAGATTCATAAGACTAACTTTAAAAATGGAAGTGTAAACGCTAAATTAAATAATAGGAGGAACTTACGCTCAGTGGGTCGCGCCATCAGTGGAATGTGAGTCGGTCCCTTCTTCTTTGTTCTACTGTTTAGCTGACTGGAATCTGCAAGCAACAAGTTTTGTAAGAGAATTTAAAGCAGTATGTAAGAAGTGGCTTTCATACCCGAGAAGGTGCTTGAACAGCTGAGCAAGGCCTCGTGAAAGATTGCTGCTTCAAGTTTATAACTTCGACATTCCTTCTCCAAGTGAGCACGTAGAGCTTGCTTAGCATCTGTAACCCAAGCCCATGAGACGTCAGACAACAACTTCATGTGAAGTTCAAAAGAACACAACAACTGAAGTCTGTATCCATTTTGTTTCAGTTTCCTTAACTACATCAAATTTCATATTCTCTCATAATGCCCCATAAAGCAGCAGACTCACATCAACACCCAAGTATAAGTTTCACGAGCATGATATATAAACATCTTTATGGTGTTTGCACTATGGAGAAGACAAGATCATGGAATGAGAATGGACGGCATCATGGTAGATCTTGTACTGAAAGATGAGAAGACACTTTCCTTCTGATAGATCTAAGTGGCCACATAATAAACTTATGCATCAAGTGAAGCTGTGTCTAGGTATGTAGCAACGCACCTGATGAACACTTAAATTTGAGACCATCAAATTCACAAGACTGAAGAACGAGGGGAATCTCTGGAGCCATTTTGTATTGAGGTTTCCTTGCTGTTCTTTCAATATCCAGTAACTTGTCTATCACCTAAATTTTGAAAACAATAACCTCTTAAAACTAGAGAAACTTCCCACAAATCTTAAGCACACACCATTGAAATAGGTAAGAAAGCAGGCATGCATACTGCACAATATTAATGGAAAATGTCATTGTTCACACAACACAACCAAGCAAACATAAAGTGTACTTCATTTGCTGCTGAGGTTTAGTTCAGCAGCTCACTTAACTTATCCTCTAATCAAAAGCTCGAAAACTATCCTGCCTCTACGACCTATAAATAACTACCCAGTTTGGAAAAGTTACAACTCTATTTTTTCTGGGGGAGGGGGGATATAGATAATGCCATTGCCCAGGGAATGAGAAATCCTGAATAAAACTTGTGCCCTTTTCCTAATGAAGTTTCCAAGGTTTATGGAGAGTAATCAGTAGCCAAATGGGGCCAAACCCTAAACAGACCCAGCTCCTTTAATCTAGAGCACAACTTCTAAGAGAAAGGGCAACAAACTGAAAACCCAAATTGCCCAAACCTCCAACTGCCAAAAAGCTCAACTAATGGACCTTGGACACCAAATTTTTGTCTCCATCACTGACAACCCGCATGCATGACTCAAAAATTATTTTGGTAGCATAGTGTCACTCTCTCATATTACAACCTAGAATTTCATGGATTTAAATAGGAAACCCGATGATATAACTTATCATAGAATGGACTGCAAAATATTTTAGTAGCTTAGCCAAATGAGTAGGACTTGAAAAGGGCCACGCACATTAGAAGATTCAAGACCTTGGCCAATCATAAACAGCACAGCAACCATGCATCGGATCTGGTGCCACAGGAAAGCACTACCTTTAATTTTCATTGCCCAGAGCTCATCATCTCCATACCTGAAAAAGATGAGAGAAAAACTGAAATAAACAAAGAAAATATAATCTTATCAATTCTATGCCCTGATACTGATATAATTAGACCTAGAGGATAATTTTAACACCAATAGCAGCAAGGATTAATGTCATCACATATGTTTATTTTCCAACAAAAGCAGGAAAGTAATGACAAGGTACCATTTAGAACCATGAACGTGTGCACTGAAAATGATAGCATTCATATATTTATCTCCTCTCCTAATGATAAATAATATCTGCAGGACCAATCAGTAGTTGTAACTTTGTCTGCACAGACTGCACAGTAAAGAATTAACTATCCCAACTAAACAACAGATTAAGAGCTATAAAAGATTTTTCCTTGATCCTTATGTTACTTTGCCTGTTGCCCAGTAAAGTCTTGTTATGAAATTCCAAAGGATCAGATGGAGTCCTTTCATACGTTTATATTTTAAATAAGTACTAGTATGGCCATGTCAAATCAACTTAAGAATCTTTTCTTAATATCATGCCTAAGTATGTTATTTGAACAACAAACCACCTTTGGGGGTTCTACATAACCGGTTGCATCAAATTGATGAGTTCACCAATCTAGATATAATGTATTAGATCTTGGAACCATTCATGAAAATTCTAATTTTATTGCCTTCATTAAAACATCTAGCCGGCCTGATCATTCTTCAGAAACTATAATATCATCTTTGCGAAAAAATGTAGAACCTAAGCTGACAACCATAGATATGACCATGATGAATCCTCCCCAGACCAGAATCTAAGAATACACCAACAACCTAACATATATTACTCCTACTTTATCATTTTTTAAGCTGTTAATATTTTCTTCTGGGTTGTGGACAGAGAATCTAAATTGGTGCCTGATATATTCTGTAATCTGTAACAAGCTAAATTGGAATGGAACTTACTAGAAGGTTCAGGATTACTTTTAAACCTTTCATTGCATGAGAAAATCTCAAATGATGTGATGTACCGCCTATAGTTGTGGACATTAGTTGCATCCATCTTACAAAAATTTCTGAAATCATGTTCCCCAATGAATCTCTTTCCTGCACTTTCCATTGCCTGATAGACAAATTTAAGAAATACCTCCATACTCAGCAAGTAATTAAGAAGTGAAACAGGTAAAAAAGCACAACTGAGCTAATCTAAATCATATACAAGTAGATGCATACCATGATATTTAAATCTTCTCTCCAAAAGAAGTACTTATATTCCCTGCTCAAACAACTGAACCTGCATTTACAGGTTATTATTATCCCAACTGGAACTTATTTTCCTCTTAATCAAGAAAAGCTATAAGGATCCATCAGCAAAGTGCTTATGAGAGAAATCAAATACCTTGCACTGAAATCAGTTGGAGCAGGTGACCATCCAATAATTCTAATATCATTAGGAAGAGCTCTATTTAGTATCTTTACATAATCTAGTTCACCATCTGTCAAGAAGAAAGAATATATATCATCAAGTTTACTAGCAACAAAAAGATGCTATCTGACAAGTCAACAATTTCAAAATACACACAATACAAATTTGCTAATGCATGAGATGAACTCAGTAGCCTAATTAAGGTATGTCATATGCGACAAATGAATATCAAAACTAATCCATCATTGTGATCCAAGGTAACCTTTGGTTTTTAAAAAAAAGTTTTTTTGTTCTTATTACACCTGAAGATGTTCATGAAATACTAAGTGCTTCACTAAGGAATATGATATAAAAACTGTTAGGCATACCACATGATTCCTCAGCAGAGATTTCCACAGAATATCCGTTGCTGGATGATGTTTCTTTAAGATTTGATCGTAGAGATAGAGAGATTACCTGCATGAAACAGTTCAGGTTTGCACCGAATTATAACACACAAGGTAATATTAGCAGACACACATGCAAGAAGGAAGGAAGTAACATAAGTATGTCTGTGTGAGAGAGAGGATTAACAAATGCTAATTATGAAACTATTGACAGAACTGGTTTTAGTATCCATTTATAATCTGCTTTCCTCTTAGTAAGAATGAAAAGAATCAGGTAGTGTTTTATCTCAAGTCTTGCTTGTGGAACCGAGATACTCCAAGTAGAAATTGTAGGCAGATAAAACAATTAAAATTGAAGGTTATGAACCTCTTCTTTAATGTCAGATGTATGGACTTACTTGGCCAACAGACGAGACTCCCTTGTCTGTTCTGCCACATCTTGAGTATTGCAATTCCTTCTTATCACCAGATACTAACCTTGTCTTGTAAAGGGCTTTAAAAATTTCCGACTGCATTATTATAAGAAAGCAGATTTCATATCTTCTCCACCATAACAGTTAGATACAGGTTCTCAGAAAAGATCTTAATCAGAGAAAACCGCCAATATCTATGTTCTGCACTTCTGCTAGCGTGATTAATACAACACACAGATAACATGCCATTATTTCAAGCAGGCATACAATAATTAATACTTGAAAAGAAAAATGACATTCGAAATCGTTAATGAACTACAACGATGTTGCATCATCAAGAATACCTACATTAGCAAACAACTCAAGTTGAACTCAGGGTAATGTACCTTGAAATCTAAATCTGGAACAGACTGCCAGGTGTCACACATGAGAACAATATATAGTTTGGGTTTTATGTAAGCACACATGATCAAGTAACTAACTGGACAATTAGTTAACTGAACAGTGAAGCAGCAAGCTAAGGTATAAAATGCTACCAATGATAATCCTAGATAAATTAGTCAATCTCAGCTTGCAAGTTCCAATTATAGATCGTAGATAAAAGGTAGATAACTTTTGCGTCTGAATATATGTCAAACAGAAAGAAAAAAAAAAGAGAAAGGAGGGGCAAAGCTCACTTCTACTGTTGGATCCATCTGTGCCTCTGAAGCAAAACCGTAAAATCTGTCATGCATAATGCAACAGTTTATCACCATAAAAAAGCGATTTGTCACTCAGGTAACACTTAATGAATTGATTAACCTTTCTGACAAAAGATTTTTATTGCTATAAAAATCTATTTACCTCCAAAACTACAATAAAAATAAATAAATAAAAAGAAAGCTCATTGCTCTGAAGTTATAAATCTATAGCATATTTATAGTCCACGATACATTGAGGAAGAAGTCTCCTATATTTAGCAGCAAGTTCTCACAATCACAGGCTGTCAGAAACAGCTCCCCTGATTTCATTTCACCTCATAATGAAAATCAAAGACAACTAAATAAATGAATCACAAAGCATTTCTGAATGTGTACCTTTTTCCAAAATACATAACCTTTAAAGCAACATGTCGCTTTGGTAAATGATGTAAGGCCATTGTATGGTCACCTGTAGTTGACAGAATAGAATTAAAAAATCAAATCAACCTAACGACTACACTAAAATAAAGTTGCATATGGTTCCTATCTCCAGACATCAGAGTATTACCCGATTCTTTATATTTTGATCTGTTTAGTGAACCGATTTCATTCAATTTCAGCATCTCCATTTCCCCAATCGAGCTAGTGCAGTCCACGGACAAAGCTCTATCACTCCCTGCATTCTGCACCCGGAAACCACGTGTTGAGGCACATTCTAGCTATTGGCCCAAAAAAGACTTCCAGACTTAGAACGTCAATGTCCTGAGCCAATCTTCAATAATCCAGATTCATGTGAAAAGAAGTGAGTATATATAATTTTCAACACTTTCTTATTTATTGAATGCTGCTTTAAATCTCACAGTATCATTTGAGTGATGATTCGAATGCAAAGAGAGTAAATATATAGAACAAGTCTAATGATTCAGCACCAATGTTTCCATTCCTATGGAATGCACCGAAACTCCAAGCAACTGCGTTCTACACTATGAAATACGAGTGTAAGCATACACAAGTTACCTTCTGGCAGACGCAACCCGAGAGTTGCTGAGAGAGCTTAGCGTTCTCGGTCTCTAGTTGCTGTGATTCCAGAAATCAACAAAGAAAAATATAAGTTGGACGATTTGTTTGTTAACATTGAAATTCAGTAGGCTACGAAGAGAGAAATGCTGCGACTGAATTGACTACATTAATCCTTTCTCGGAGAGACTCCATTTCAGCTTGAAGCGAATTGACGAGTTCGATGTTGTTGGGATTTCCCTCCATTTGCGTTGGCGTGAGAGCTGCAGACCAAATGTTTGAAAAAATGGGGCCAAAGATGAAATAATCCCTTTTTATCATTTTAATTTTTAAATATTTCAACAAAATAAGTTAACTTTTTAATAAAAAATTTGGTTGGGTTTAAATTTAGAACGTGGCAGTCCAATTTGACCAGAGGAATATCCTATTCAAACAAAAAAAATGAGTAAAAGAAAAGAGATCTTGAAATGCGCCAATGGAATGCTGTTGTTTTAACTGAATCCCCACAGAAGTGACAGTGCACTTCAGTCACAGCATATCAAAATTCGTTAGCATAAAGTTTCCAAGAAAATTCTCTCCCCTCTTCAGATTAATCTCGTTTCCTTCTCCACCACTCCTCTTTCCCAATCTCCGACACACAGTGAAAAATCCGGATTAATCGGTGGAATTATGATGGTGAAATCGGATATTTCGGGCGAGGGGAATGTTTTCCCACCGGGATTCCGATTCCACCCCACAGATGAGGAGCTCGTGCTTTACTATCTCAAGCGGAAGATCTGCGGCCAGCGCCATCTCCTCGACGTCATCGCTCAGACCGATGTTTACAAGTGGGAGCCCGAGGAGTTGCCTGGTATGTTTCATCGTTCACCGTTCGATTATCATTTCTTTTCACCATGCCTTGTTATGTTTGATTTTCTCAGATATTTATATCAACTGTTCATGAATGTTCTGTTTGTTGCGGGTTTAGATTTCTTGTTATTATGATTGAATACAAGTCAATGGTCTATGTAGATTAGTTTGTTTTCGTATTGCACTTTATGAAGGACATTTTGTGTATGTAGGAAGTTGTAATCACTGCTAAAAGGTTGTCAATTGGAATCTATATACTCCATGTTTTATTTTACTGTGAAATTGGTAGTAAAGTAAGAGAGAAAGATAAAAAGTTGGTAAATTAGGTTAGTCAATTGAGACAAACTTTCCATTTTTTGACATGGGACTAGTAAATGGAAACATGAGACTACTTTTTGTGGACGGAGGATGTAGTAAATTTCTGATTTTTAGTTCCATTTCGGAAATTTCGTTATTGTGCTTCCTACTGACTTCTGACATGTCTGAAATGCAGGGCTTTCAAAATTGAAAACAGGTGATCGGCAATGGTTCTTCTTCAGTCCAAGAGATAGGAAATACCAAATGGAGCAAGGTCCAATAGGGCAACAAGGCATGGGTTTTGGAAAGCAACTGGGAAGGTCCGTGCCATCTCACGTGGGGATCATGCTGTTGGTTTAAAGAGGACTCTGGTATTCTATAGAGGCCATGCGCCTAAAGGAGAGCGCACCGACTGGGTGATGCATGAATACACCATGGATGAAGAAGAGCTGAAAAGATGCCAGGCTGCTATGGAGTACTATGTGCTGTACAAGGTCTACAAAAAAAGTGGGCTTGGTCCCAAAAATGGCGAGCAATATGGCGCACCGTTTAGGGAGGAGGACTGGACTGATGACAAAGTTGAAGTACCATCTGCAATTGAGAAGGAAATTCTACAAAAGCCAGTGAACGAGATCACACCTATCAATAGTAGTAAAGTAGTTGATTTTCAAGGCCTATCCTCATTTGATTATCTCGAGGAAGTCATGAATCAAATTGTAGACGAGCCCCTCCCAGTTCAGCCACCAGTTGTTGATCATCAGTATAATCTGGAGCAGTTTGCCAGTGAGGACATTTCTTTCGCAGCTCCCCAGCCATTTGTTCAGCAACCTATTGTAGATAATAGTTTTGACCTCACACAGTCGGGTGCATTTCAGTTCTTGACTACCGATGCACCAGAGGCCTCTTCTGCCCCAGTTGCTAATGTGCCAAATTCTCAATTCATTGATGAGTCCTTCCTCGGAGGTTTTCTTGAACTGAATGATTTGGGTCCAGATACAACTTCACAAAACCCTAGTGAACTGGTTAATGATTCGGATGATATTTCAATTAATGATTTTGACTGTCTGCCCGAGCTCGAACTGTTGCAAGATGTACCCCTGTTCCTTTGTTATGAGGGGTCTGTTGAGTTGGGACAGACATCTCAACCAGACATGAATAATAACTTTGGAAATGGAGCAATTGATCCAATCTCAAGCTCTTGTGTGAACAACATCGAAAACACTACAAGCAACGTGCTGCAGCAACAATTTAACAATCACGATGGAATCAGCTATCAGATGAGCGCTGATGACCAAAGTTGCAGTGTTGTAACCGAGGCGCCCACAAATCAGGGATTCGCTCCTCCGTCGACTTCAGGTACTGATATTCGTGGAATCCCTACTGAAGCAATTTTTGAGCAGCTACAGAAGCATCGATGGCTTTATACATTTTGATCTGCTACAGAAATGTCTGTGACTATACATTTTAATCTTCTCTAAATGCATCTACATTTTTATCTTCTCTAAATGCATCTATTTCTATTCATTATGTGCTGCTACAGTGGAATTATATGTTCATTAAGCTGCTGGAAAAACATCTGTGGCTTTGTGTATTTTGTCACTACTTTCCTATTGTTCACTCTTTGATTCTACTTAATCTAAAAATGAGCTCTTGGTCAGATGGATGGTATGGGAAGACCATGTCATCTTCAAGATGGTGAAAACTCCAAATTATGCCCAAGTGGAAAGTGGGGGAGTTTGAGCCAGCTTCAAGAGCTCTTTTTGTGTTTAGATTGTATACTAATAGTAATGGATTTTGGCATGTTTAGGTGTTTCACATCAAAATCCAAATTATGGTTCCGTAAATCATTCTGTGGGAGCAGATCAAAGTGGAAGAGGCAAACAGGATGATGGTGGTACAGACTCATTGTTCTCATCTGCTCTCTGGTCCTTTGTGGAGTCTATACCAACAAGTCCTGCTTCAGCTTCTGAATGTGCTTTGGTAAATAAGGTGTTCGAACGAATGTCTAGCTTCAGTAAAGTAAGAATGAATGGCAAGAACTTAAATGTGGCTGCAGGTAATGCCAATGCAAAATCTGGCAAATCGAGAACTGGTCCTGTCTTTTTGTCTTTGTTAGGATTGATGTGTGCTATCCTATGGATGGTGATATTAACCTAACTGATTGATGAATAACACTATTATGTGTATATGTTACTTGTAGAGAGTTTTTAGTCCGATGCCTTGCCGGATCATCATTGGAAATATGAAGGCAGTTTTGAGTTCCAATAGCATTCTTTGCATTTACTGTAACTAGAATCATCTACAGAGGGAGAGGCACATTTCATTTTATGAATTTGGTGTCGCATTAAGCATGTGTTGTGTAGTAATATGACGAAACTGGAACATAGTTATTATGATCACAAAACATTTATAGTTACATTTATATTCGTGTATGGGAATGCTTAGTTGGATATCGAGCAGCATTTAATGACATAATGCACTTCATTTAGGGCATGATCACTCTATAAGATTTAGCCAATTCTTGGTCCATTTCTAAGAAATCTGGGCTTCACCTTCCACTTTTTAATTCTTGGAAGCCTAAGCTAAAATGGCCAGCTCGCACTGCTCATGCGAATTGGACGAGAATTCAAATCTTTGAGATTTATTTATGCATTGATTTGTCTACCAAGAATTGGTGCTGATTTTTCACATTTGCCTTTGCTTTCCACCTCATCATCTTCTAACTCACGCAGAATTGGTGTTAATTTTGTCGCTCAACCTTTTTTGATTAGATCAAATTCAGAAATCAGGGCTACTGTTTGGCTCATATTTAAGTTCAAAACATGTAAATTGAACAAAGTGGCCGAGAATTAATGTGGGCCATAGTGCACATAGTGCATCATTTCTTTGAAAAATTTAATTCTTCGAGTTTTTAGAATTGGAATTCTTATAGGGTGAACACGCTAGAGGTGATAGTTTTCAAGTTGCACACACAAATGTAGTTATTTTATCTCTGGCATTTATTGTTCATTTGGAGACATTCAAATTTGTAATGATCATATATTGCACATTTAGAGAGTGATCAATTGCTAACTCATCATTTAATTGTTAACTACAACTAATTTAAGGCCATAGAATTTTAGAAAACGTGTGGTCTACAATTTGCCACGTGTAATTTTCATTTTTATTAATTAAATCGAAAAAGATAAAAAAAACTCCAAATTAGGGTTTTGGATAAAAATGTCAATATAGTGTTTCGAAAATATATTTGAGAATGTCAACACAATGCTTTAAGAATGTTAACCCATTGTTTATATTGACATTCTGCTTATATTATATTAACATATTTTATATAGTATATTGACATTTATGCTGTACGAAAAAATTTAAAATTTTCGATTTTTTTTTCAAATTTTGACGTCGGAACATATGCATGTAGTATATCGTTGGAATCCTTGTAAAATTATCTTTAATTTGATATATGTTATATGAATTTAAAGTTTTGGGTTTCTTTTAAAAGTTAGTTATAACTAATGTTGTAGTTAATTGACATTAAAACCCCTATTGATATTTTTTGGAATTAATCCTATGGCCTTATTGACGTTTTTTTTTTATCGTATTGACATTTCGGGGTTGATGATCTAGACCTTTAATTTGAATATCTAATGGCTCTTATTTAGTTGTAGTTAGCAATATAACCCTCTCCTTGCCCCTCTCGTATAGATTTAGGAGTATATGTTAAATTCTTTTGTTAATTATTTAGATTTCTTATTTGCTTCTGCATTATGATTTATATGAGTAGTTATTTATTGATAGGGATATTAGTTAAGTTCAGAATTTGCATCTGATTTAAATAGCACGCTAAATTAAAAGGGTTAGACTTGAAATTTTCCAACCCTATAAAATTTTAGTTCGATTAACTCATTCCAAATTAGGGATGATCCAAAAACCCTCCAAGCGTATCTTTTTTCTATTCTTTTGTTTTTTTTACAATTGGTTGGAATCCTTCAATTTATATACAATGTACATGTATTAAATTTTTACTAATATAATAGATAAATGAATTGGAAAATTTAAGTTTATTATAAGATATATTTTGAATTTTATAATATATTTTGAATTTACTAAAATGAGTTTATATATATTTTTTTTTAATTATATGAAACTTAAATTAGGGTTTTTAATTTGTCTAGATCAACTAAATCATTCAACAACTCAAAATTTGTCAAGTGTTATATATTTTGATCAATTGCTAACTTTCTTAAGTTGCTAACTCATCAACGCAGTGTATTAAAAATGTCAATACGGTGACATTAAAATGTCAACACATAATTTTGTTGAACTTCAATATAATGTGTTGATATCATGTGTTGACATTTTGATGTCACCGTGTTGACATTTTTAATACACTATATTGATGAGTTAACAATTAAATAGTTAGCAATATAACGCATCTGATATCAATTATACTAGTAGTAGTTAACCGTGTTTGAATTTAAACATGTATATTTTTAAATTTCTCCAATTAAATATTGAGATTCTATAAATATAAATATGTTTTCTCATTAAGAATCGGAGATATCATGCATATTGTTTTGGAGAATTTGCTAGGATGACGATTGACGTGTGATCTGCTTAGCATTCCTATAACAATAGTATTAGAATCTTCGTTTAATATTTTGCATACGTTTTAACTAAAACATATATAATATAGTGTTAATTAGAATTAGACAAAATGAGTATATTAAAGTTTAATAGTACTATATATTTTTGTAGATGGTAAAGAATCTAAAGAATACAAGGTACAAGCATCAAGTTGACGTTCCAAATATTATCGATGTAGAAGAAGAACGTTATTGAAGAATACGAGCTACAAGCATCAAGTTGAGGTTCCAAATATTATCGATGTAGAAGAAGAATGTTACTGAAGAATAAGAGCTACAAGCCTACATGCATCAAGTAGAAGTTCCAAATATTATCGATGTAGAAGAATTAAAAATGTTATTCAAGTGATTAAATTCAGTATGAGATAATTTGATTCAAGACCAATTTATTGTTGAATGATTCATTATTAGTTTTATGTTATGTAATCTCGATTTTGTTTTAAAAAAAATGTCTAGTTTGAAGTTTATGCTGGTCAGTCATATCATTTACTATATGTTTTAACTTCAGGATATATTTGTATATGAAAAATATAAGATCCTTAAGATTAAAAATTAAATATATACATTGATAGTTAGCAAGATTAGTTCATTGAGCTAGGTCGAAACTTGAAAGTTAAGTTGATTTAAAATTTAAACTCAATTTGCCCCGGTTCAAGTAGTGTTGACTAAAAAGTTAATGGATTAGTTTGATTAATATCTCTAGTCATTGATAGGTTTCACATTTTAGTTTGTATGAGTAATAATTTTTACCTTATAATCAAATATACGGAGTAACTTGTTAGGCTTTAGCTTCATTAAGTCATGTTCTTTTAATAAGTTTAGGAACACGTTGAGTCAGGTTGTTTTATAGTAGGATAGAATTGCCTGAAAAACATAAACGCTGAGGCAAGAGCTACGAACCAAAATGAAATTTGATGTAGTATATGGATTGTTTTCCTTCGATTGCAGGTGGATATGATCATGGACAATAAATATTTTATAAACCCCATCAACAAGAGTCGAAGTTGTTTACTACACGTCTCTTGAAGATTCAAATAAAATTTGCTATTTCGCAATATAAAAATCAATCATCAAATTTTGACTTTACTTCCTAACATGTTCAATTCCTTTTTTGCTTTTGTTTTCTTCGTGAAGAACAGCTGTATTAGTACTATGATATTATGATTAGAACACTGCAAACTTTAGTACTTCTTTGTTTTGATGGTTGTGTTCATTCATAATATTGCATGCTACCTTAACACAAATATTCAGACCACCACAGATATCCCACTTTAGATCAATAATTCTACATTAAATAGTTTGAACTATGAATATCTACGCTTCCACCGAAAATATCATTTACACAACAGCAGGATGAATCCACTAAAGAAAAAGATTTGAATGAATAAAAAGTGGCCAATTAATTACACACAAGGGAATCAAGACCAATTGCTATTGTATGTTTTTCCAGTTGAGTTGTGTGCTTCTCTCCATCTCATCACAAGGCAGGTAGTAGCTGATGTGAAACACACAACTTTGAGATTCAATTTATAGGAATGCACGTTTTAACGTCCTGGCAGCAATGCGCGAGACTAGTTTTCCAGCCAGATCTGCTGGCAGTCTTAGCAATTGTTGCTGTGAATCTTGAGGGAGCTGAAAGAGTTTATAGAGAGTGAGGGAGAAATTAGAAAGAAAGAATACTCGGATGCTGTTAAAAAGTAAACATTGGAGAATCATCCAGCCTTGATGCAAAAGCACTAATTCTCTAATATGTTACTGTTAAAAAGTATCTATCATCTGTGTGAGAAAAAGATATGAAAGGGCTTCTTTCTGTAGGCCCCTAGCTAAAACCTAGTTGAGAATATATTTGATGCATGACTCCTACCTCAGAAATTGCAGAGAAAAGAACTGGCAGCATTTCCTGAGCAGATTTCGATCCATAAGGGAGCAGTGCTGCTCCATCTGACGGTTGTTTCTGAATGTTTACTCCCTGCCACGAGAATTCAGCGATTCATAAAGTTTACTGCCAGTTACTTATTTTTCATCATCATAGTTAAGCCACAACTAGTGTCATTTGGACTGGGGAAGCAAAAGAAAAGTCTTTGGAACAAACCGCTGCAGAAGTTTCAATTCGTTGCAGCTCTGAAATTAATAGCGTAAGGCGTCTCAGTGTTTGCAGATTGTTGATATCTTCATCAGTCATGGAAGTCGAACTTGGCCTGAAGGGTAGGTTTGCCGTAAGTGAGTCCAAGGTCGCTAATCCAAGTGCATCCAAGCCCTGTGTGATCACAATTATTAACAAGTTGTAAGTTGCAGAAAAAAGATAGGCCTAAAAACATTAGTACGGACATGCAATGCAACAGGACTGAGAGTATTATAATCTTTAACATAAAAATTATCTATAGTTTGCTAGAATGATTAATTTTGCCTCACCCAGACAAAACGGGTTACAATGAAAAAGTCGGCATGCACATGCAAATTTAACCTTGTAAGAGGGGTTGTTGTCAAATAATAGAAACCTTCCCGGTTCTGTGGACTTTGATTTCTTTGATTCAAAAACTAACATGACATGAAAATACATCTATGAAGTCCAGTTTCAAGATCTAACCTTAGCAAGTTCATCAAGAAGTATTTCTCTCACGAATGTTCCCTGCGCGTGAATGGAATGGAGTTTAGAATTCTTATAAATAATCTACTTTCTACATTTCTCTAATAACAACAAATAGAAGATAATATTACCGTCTCATCCAAAGTAAAAGAAATAACTTGCTTGATCATCTTTTTAGAGTTGTCTTCTACCTGTTCTTCAACCAAAGCTCTTTCTGTCCTGGCACGCAGTGACTGTGTCAAAGGAAATCTTTGATCAAAAACTGTCTACCAGTAATCTTCTTAGTTCCTAAGGAATTTATTCCATTGGGTTTCAAACGCACAAATACTATGACTACCCGAAACTAGACAGCTTAAAACATTTTGATCAATACAAGATTTATGCTATCAATTTTGCATACAGATTGCACTATTTTCTTCAGTGTGAGAATAATTAAGTTTGAGCACCCTTCTATGAGAGGATCGTAACTGAGGTCACTGAGAGACAATCCCAAGTGATAAAGGCCTCTTAAGAGCTATATGAATGGCTTGGTGACCACTTTAATATTAGCTAACTGAAAGAAAATAAAGCAAATGATGTAGATGCTTATAATGATTACTGATTGACCATGAAGCCAAATGCAAATTTACTCAAATATTATCTTAAATGGATCTCCACAACTTGTCGAGTGGTTCTAATAATACTGAATTAGGGTAACAGCAGAGTTTCCAAACACAAAAATCATAAACAACAAAATAAGGGTACAGCAGACTAATCTTATGCATAAACGAGACATGAGGGCGCAAGGTAAATTCACTTCCCACGGATTTCTTATTAAACCAAAGGAATAGTGAAGAGAGGACACTATGACGAGTAAAATAGTAAAGACATGTTATCTCACCTCTGATAAGAGAGACTCCAGTCGATCAATTCTGAACACACCATCCTAGTTAGAGAAACTTGAAGTCAGTATCTTGATTTGATCAACAGTGACTTCCAGCTCACACAAAGTAGTTAGTAAAGAGCTCTGAAAGATAGATTTTGGCAATTGGTATACCTTGTAAAGAAGAGTTTGCAATGAAGAATTCAATTTCGCTGAGCTTCCAGTAAGCACTTTTCTGGCAATCCAAGGGTAAGTATTGCCCAGAACTTTGTAATCTGGATCAGAGCTAATGGCAATTCCTTCCAAAACAGCCAGGCTGGAGCACCCAAAAAGTTGAAACAGAAAGCGTTAAGTTGAATCCACATGACTAGAAGAAATATAGTTATCTTGAAACAGTAATATATTCTCAGAATCATAGAATAACAACAGTCAAAATATAAAAAAGCGACCTTCTAATGACAAGCGAGAAATAAGATGGAATCCTGAACTTGTATTTGTACCTGCAGCCATAACAGAAAACACAATATGATAAAATAGAATATACTCCAAAAACATGAAGAATGACTAATCAAATCTTTAAATAAGGTGTCAGGATAAGGTTATTCAGTATGCTGATGCGCATAAGTACATTTGTATCTGATCACCATCAATTATAATCACAATTTAACGAAGTTAGTCAGAAAGCATCCTGGAGTTGGAAACAAAAAAAAATATGGAAATATTTAGTTGAAGCCTAGAAGGTGAAGATGTCAGGATTCATACATGGTGAATCCCAAATCTCCAAGAAGATCTCCAAAGCTTATGTTGCGAACTCCTTTGTCAACAGCACCTCGAAAGACACCTACATATCATTTCACATCACAGGAACTGAAACAATTATCAGATGGATAATGAGCAAGAACAAGAAGAAAGACAATGAATTTAAAACAGAGCACTGCAGTAGCAAGTATACTGCATCTTAGGGTCAAAGAGGACCTGTTAATGCTTTTGTAACTTCTTCCTTGTCAGCTGTAGGTGGAAGAAGCCTGTTGAATTATGTTTTGGCATCAATATATACTCAATAAGAAGCATAGTAGCAACTTAATGCAGACCAGGATAGTCAAAGTACCCAAGAGTTACAAAGTCTACTGCAAGTGCATCGTAATCACGGTTAACAAGGTGGAGACAAGCTTCGATAAAGCCATCACGAAGTTCTTCTCTGAATTCACCCATCATTCCAAAGTCTGAGGAGTATGTTATATCTTTCAGAAACCAATGAATTCTACGGCATTGAAATGCAACTACAAACACTAATATAGTAGGCTCAGAGACTATTAGAAGACATAACATTAGGCTGGCACATTCAAGACAAAGTTGTTTTCTGGCGAGTTGCTCAAAACCTTGTTTAAATGAACAATATTGCTTCAGAAATTATATTCTCAAAAAATAGAATTTTAGCAGACCTAGGCCGTAGCATTGATTGATATCAGTAGTCTCTTCTTCTTATCTTTGAAGGGAAGTTGATTTCCTCAAAAATCATTTCAGTGATACATAAGATATCTTGTATTTGTGTTCTTTAAGTGATAAATCTTTTGGACTCCCGATTAAACCTCAGCAGAGTCCATCCAGGTACTACATTTATTTGCATGGAAATTATGTAGGAGAATATTAAACTACTTAAAGTTAGTCATGGATAATTTTATGCAATCATTTTTTGAAGAAGTCAAGGATCGAACATAAGAAGTTACTCCCTCCGTCCCTGAAAAGTATGAACATTTGGTTCGGCATGGATTTTGATGCATAATTGGTAATGTAAGAGAGAGATAGAAAGAAAAAGTTTTTAAACAATTATTAGTTGAGAATGGGTCCCACCTCATTAAAGAGAAAGAAGTTTCCAAATAGAAAGTTCATACTTTTCAGGGACAGATTAAAAAGGAAAGAGTTCATATTTTTCGGGGACGGAGAATGTGCAGGGAGCTTCACCAGTAAGTATAATTGCAGATTTGAAGGCCTTATCACTTATCCAACTGGAAAATGAGTTTGGAGCATATATAAAAAACATAAGGTCATGAGCATTTTGCCTGAGCGTGTATGTGGTAAGTGCAAGTTGTAAAGATGTAAACTAAGAAATGAATTCAACTTATCAGCTGGATATGTTTAAGTATAAAGATATATTTCTGCATTCCAGATATCCACCATAGAGAAGGACGACTTCTAAATAATGACATCTAATTTTCATTAAATGTTGCAAGTTGGCAGCCCATTGTTTCATATTAAGTTGCACCTCATCTTCTTGATATGCATAAGATGCAAAAACTGTGCAGAAAAAGTACCTAGGTATGCTAGTTTCCCATCGTATGTGCGAAGCAGGTTGCCAGGATGCGGATCAGCGTGATAAAACCCAAACTCTAAAAGTTGATTGAATGAACAATAGACCCCCACCTGTTGGCCATCAATAAAGCAACTAGTTGTACTGAAGTCTATTCAGATAAATAGCAGAGCATACTGCAACTAGTTTCAAGAATAACCTGAATCATGTAAAGATCCTTCACTTCCGCTAGCTTTTGACCCTGCATGATGCAAGATGATCCATAAACATGGTTTTCTCATAAAAAAGAACAACATTTATATTTATAAAATATCACTCTCATCATCGATTTGATTGAACACTTTCTTATACCGCATACCACAGAAATGATATACTGAGGAAAACTCGTAGACAAAGTTCCTGATATCATGTTAATAAACTGATGAGAATAATAAGTAGAATGAAGAAAGTCCTTTGCAGATGTCGAAATGCATTCAATAACTGGATCATTAAACAGATTAAATAGCTTTCAGTTTGATATTTTGATTGTTTTTACCTTTAAATGCCCTAGGTAAATATATATTCACATAAACAAAAATAAAAATTACCTCAACCCATTCCATGGTAAGAACCCTGCCAGTTGTTTGCTCAACATACATTTCAGGAACCACAACATCATTTATGCTGCCGTATAACTGTCTGATCAAGTAGCAAATATTAGAAATCCTTCTTTAAAAGAGCCTTCTGATATCACAGAACAGTAGAATAAATGAAAATGATGTTTGAACAAATAAATGGAATCAACAAGCATGCAGAATATGGATCATAACTAAATAATCATCATATATCTTCTCAGAAAATTCATTATAGAGCTTTGTCTACTAGATGAGCAAAAGAATCATGTTCTGTGATTCACTGCTCATAACATTAGCTTCCACTAGAACTAACAGAAGTTCAAGGACAACTTAGATTGAAACGAGTTCTAATTTTGGTAGCATTCATCAATCATTAAACATTCTTCTTGATTCACTGCTCACAACATTAGCAGATCATCAAATACTCATTGAACAAAAGGATTATTTTTAGGAACCAAACATCGTCAGTCCAACCAATAAGAGAGACCTGTGTCACTGGAAGCTAACTAAACGTGCTGGTATAACAACAAAAAAATTGACTTACCTAAACTTTACTCCATTTTTTGCTTCTTGGATGTAATTCATCTCCTGCATTCAATTGGATTACCTGTATTCAATATCAAGCACTAAGAAGAAGTGTTGACTAGAACATCAAGAGATGCTCAACCAAGAATAAGGTGTTATCAACTACAATCAATAAAATCAAACGTCAATAATAACTGTGTTTTCTAGAGATAATCGCAACCAATACAGTCAAACAGCCAATGAAGTTGATTTTTTTCTGTATGGTTGTGCAATATTAAGTTTTATCATGCCGACATGTGCAATAGCCAAGGAAGTTCCTTCTGGACTGCAGCATATACCAAGACTCAAAATTCAGTGAAGAAGTGAAAAAAGTAGAATACCCGGAAAAGGCTTGTTGCCCATTCGTCAACCACTGACTGCAAAACGGTTATCAGGTATTAGTTAGATATAATCCACGGAAAGGTGTATGAACTATAAGGAGATATATGATAGAGAACAGATACAAATTTTTCAGTCACTGAACCTTTTGAAGGCTTTAAATAAGCTGGCATCTTAAGTAAAACTAGAAAATGAAGATAAGGACTTCCCGTGTTTAAGTGACATAAATTGTGTCAGAAATCATATTTGAGATTATTTCCATATTACCTGAAGGTCTGTGTTAAATCTTCCTACTCGCTTTATAACCCCTGCCAAGAAACGCAAGATCAGTATGTCCAATGAGATTGCAGCTCTAACTCCAGGCCTCTGCACTTTTATGGCAACTACCTTCCCACTTGATCGAAGCCTTGCTTGATAAACCTTCTCCCAAGTATCAAAATTGTTTTTTGGAAAATATCAGTTGACCTCAAACTTTAATATTGTGATGCGTTTTACATAAGTCAATAAATAGGATATATTATAAATTATTCTGATCATAAGTTGAAGACCTGTCCAAGTGATGCTGCTGCCACAGGCTCAGGTGAGATTTCTGAAAATAGTACATCTATTGGCAATCCAAGTTCTTGTTCTATTATATCAAATGCAACTGCTGTGGAAAATGGTGTAATTCGATCTTGTAAGAGTGAAAGCTCATCCAAATATGTGGGTGGTATCAAATCCTGTAAGAAAGCGATAGTCATAGGAAGTTGTAGATGCCTAATAATCACTCTCAAGTAAGACAATGATAGTAGCAATCTACTAGTTAGTAGAGCTCCATTTAGCAGCACAAGAACTTCAATCTAGAAATTGGTTGGAGCCTTTATGAATGGTAGAATGTAAATTGACTAAATACTGACTTATTTATGTTTTTCTTATATTAAAACCTGAAGAAATTTAGGTACCATGTTTGAAATTTTAAGCTTCGAAAATATTCACATTCAAGAGATAATGGGAAAATTGTAAATCTATTAAGAAACAAAAGATCCAGTGCAAATACATGAGTCACAATTCACATAGGATAACAAAAATAACTATTTAAAGCACGCAGAACTTACTGGTCGAGACGAAATGGCCTGAGCTATCTTGATATAAGCCTACACAAAAGGGCAAGGTTGCATGTTAGATAACTAGCCACATAAATCCGATGCATCATCAAATGGACTTCCAAAAGTGGAAATTAATATGGAAGGTCTCTGCTCCTCATCTTATAGCAGTCCAAATATTATTTAGTGAGTACCAGACTTGCATGCATTTTGCTAGTAAGTATAAAATTTACAACAATAGAATTCCCAGGAACATATACCGGGCCAAGTTGTACTAATATCTTCCTCAATTCAGCAGCTCTGACCTACAATCCAGAAAAACCCAGATAAATTGCACAATGTTGCGAAAACAGATTCAGTTAGTGTTCCAATAGAAAGTGAATAGACCAAAAGCAAAAATACAAGGCAACAACAAAAAATAACAATCAACGAGTAGTGAAAATAAATTCAATTATCCGTTTGACGCATTCGAAATAGAAAATCAGAAACCTCGAACATGACGTCCGCGCGCTCGGTGATACGGTCGTAATAGCGGAGGGCGAACCAGCGGCCGAGAGTGGTAGCGGTCTGCAGCAAGCGGCGGAGGAGAATCAGAGGCTTCTTCTGATATATGGCGGCGATTTTGGATATTTTGTATTCATTCAGTGATTCGGCTTCAGATGAGCTGAGCTGGAAAAGGTAGCCGGAGTATTGCGTGAAGGCGTCGACTTCATTCGTCGCGGCAACCAGGTGGCGCCGAAGCGGCGTACTGAGGCGCGAATGGCGGGCGGAGGCGAAATTGAGAGGCGGAAACGAGGGCGGCAATGGAGGAGGGACGAGCAGCATTTCTGATTTCTGATTTCTGAAACTGAATTGAATTTGATGCAAACCGTTGGTGATTATTGGCCTCTATTTAAATATACGTATTATCTGATAATAATATCAATATATGAATGCCACAAGAGTTGGATATACGTTATGTTATAAACTAATTAAATCTGCCGCAAAATTGAATGGTATAGCCTGCCACGCCAAACAAAGTGTTCCTTTAAGTTCATCAAACTTTTAACACTTTTTTAAACAAAGTAAAATTGTCGAATATTATTTACAGTATTTAATTAATTATTTTCTTTTAAGATTCAAGGAATTGCGATTCCGGAGAGATTGATCTAAATAACTCTAACTTTTTCAGTTTTGATCTACCAAATTACGTAGGCTAATCTATGAACGAAATGAAGAGATATATACTATATAGGAGTAGTAACTACTGATATTATTGTCCTAAAACTCAAAACATGGTCGTGCTCTGAGAATCGTTGGATTTCTTGTACAAACTGCGAATTTCGATATGCTCTTCCAATCCCCTTTTCCATATTTCTTCAATCCTTCCAGAAATAGCCTGTTTTTCATAATAAACACACACTTAAAACGACAACAATAAAACTATAATAATTCAATAATACTACTATCTCCTTTCATGAAAAATAATCTTGGTAATAAAGGGCACAAATTGACATCCTTGGAGAAAAAAACTTGCTAAAATTAGATAAAGACTAATTTTAAAGGATTAATCAAAATGATGAAAAGACTATTTTTTTTAAACAAAGGTATTAATAAACAATAATGTTATGTTATTCCATTCACCTGTGCTCATCTTCAGTCCAAGGTCTAGCTTTTCTCATTTTCCTTTTCACGGATTTGGAGCATTCAAGGTAGGCCGGGGGCTCAATCTCCCCGGCTTCCATCGCCTCCAAGTCCTTCAAGAACAGGGCGTAGTGGCGTTCAACCTCAGCTGCGGATTTTGTCCCCAAACGAGCAGCGATTTCCTCCCATCGACCAACAGAATCCAGAATGCAATCCTCGAATAGCTTGTCCTCTTCCCACGTCCACCTTGACAAATCACTCGTATTCATGCTAATGTAATGTAATATTTAGTAATGTGAGTTTTCGAAAGGATTCTATGTATATAGATAATTACTAAAATTGCGTAGATTCAGATACCAATTTTATTGATTTTTAACTAAGCATAATACTAATTTAAATAACTGAATATAATGAAACTGAATAAAAGGACATATACCATGAAACTTAAAATAATGTGTGTAAATAAAACGATAGAAATAATTAGCCAATAATATTAAGACCATGAACTAACGGAAACGTTTGCAATTATAATGTTCCACCTACTACTACAGTGATTAAAAAAAATTAATACTCAAATATATAATAACACAACATCTACAATCTAAAGCTCTCAACAAGATATAGGGAGCACGCCAATTGTTTAAACTATTGAAACCATAAGCTTCATTATTTTAAATGAACATAGTGTAATATATAGGACTGTTCAATGAGATTATGGGATAACAGGAATAAAAGATATTACCTGGCCATTAAAAATGCAAAATTTCAATAGAGTAATATGCAAACAATCGTGTAAAAAAGAGAGGGTATAAAGAATAGAATGAATGAATACATATATAGAGGAAAATAAGATAAAAAAGGAAAAAAATAAGAAAAAATATTTGCCGACTTGGATGAAGAAAAAGAGACGTAAAAAAATAAGGAAAATAGCTTTAATCTTTCTTTACGTGAGAAGAAAAGAAGAAAAGAGACGCTAAAAAATAAAGAAGAATAATTACGTGAGAATGATGCACATCCGTGTTGTTAAATTTAATGTTTCTTTTGTTTTAAATTTCTGACCTTTTTACCTTCTATTATATTTACTTCTTTTTTTTTATTTTATATATTTACTTTCCTTTCTAAATTATAATTAGGATTACTTTCCTTATGTTTCGTCATATTTCCTAAACTATTATTTGATAATTTCATGCAAATAGTAATGTTGTGGCATGGTTGATAAGGTTGATGTCATTAATATATCTAAATTCTTATCCATATAGTCTTTAAATTTTTTTCTTAAATTAACGTTTTTATTATTTTAAAACACAATTATTGACTCTATAAATCCTTCCAAGATTCACACTACCTAGGGGTGCGTTATAATGCTAACTTGCTAGCTAATCAACACATAGTATTAAAAATGTCAAAAATGTCAACACAAATTTGTGTTGATATTTTTATATACTGTGTTGACATTTTAAATATCAATGTCAACTCGACGAATTATTCTTTCGCCTTTTACTAAAAAACTAGTATCACATATGTGCGTTGCAGGACTCATATTAGTAACAAAGAAATAAAATAATAATAAAGTAAACAAAGAAATAAATGAATAAAGTCAACATATGATAATAGAGTAATAGTAGTACATTAATTTCGCAAGAACTTTTTTATAAGTAGTACAATAAAAAAATAAAATTAAAAATTTTAATTATTCACTACTCATAACTATTGACAATTGTCTATTTATAGTCTAATAATCTAATAGTGGTTGAATACGTTTAAGAAAAATTAAAATAAATGCATTTGACTTGCACATGGATAAAAGGCAAAAACACAGAAGCCCCTAATTTATATGGCCCGCTATACAATCGGCTGGACAAGAATATATAGAAGACAAAAAACAGTTTTAGGGTTTCTAGGTTAAAAATAATTTAAATTAAATTTTAATTATATTTACTTATGAAATGGTACCATAAATAAAAAATAGAAATAATAGAAAAAAATTCTTCACTATTATATACTCCTGAAACTTTGTTTTATAGATAAATTATTAAATAAAATTGATAAATAATGGCACCAAACTTTCCTCTGCATAAAGTAGAATTTGTGTAAAATATCTAAATTAAACATTTAACATATGATATTATTTTTAACCTATACCAACGTTCAGAATCAAAATACATAATCAAATACCATTAATAAATAAATGAAATAATGCAAATGCCAAATACAATTTATTAATTAGAACTAATTCAGTAATTATTATTTGTAAAAACAATACATGAATTACCACAAATTTAGTGAAAATGTGTTGCTCATCACAATAAATCAGAATTAACCATTGAAATTAATAATTACCACAAATAAAAAATGTATTATAATAATAAAAAAGAGCGAACTGTTATTACAATATTGCTACACATTTTGAATTAAACTAAGCAAACTAATAATTAAAAAGATAAAAGAAAATGTCATTAATGTCAAAAAATATATATAAGAAATATATAGCACACTATAAAAACAAATTGATTGCATTTTCAAAGGGCAGAAGCTAATTAATTTACTTGAGAAAATGATGGTCGTTGAATGAGGAGATGATATGGCCCTAGCCTCACGATTGTAAAATATATTAATCCATAAAATAATTGTTGCTAAATTTAAAGAGCCTCAATAGGCAAAATATAAAATGTGGAATAGTGCAGCTATAGTTTCGAAAAAAAAATTAAATGCACGCACCCCTACATGAATTTGTTAAATTTTTTTTGAATAAATATTATAACGTACCATTCATTATTTTTTCTTGAATGTATTCCTGTTACATATATTCTTCTTCTTCTTGTGGCAGGTTCTCCGTTTGTTAGTTATAGATTGCTGCAAAAAAAATGTAAAGATTATGATTGTTGTTCGTCTTCTTTGTATTGTTTGTAATAATATATAATGAAATAGGATAAAAATACATAAACAACATAAAAGAGGAAATACAATTTTTTATTATTGGAATCAATATTTATAGAAGATTTTTGTAGTGTATGATATTTCTAATGACTTTTAGTGAGCTAAATGACATTTATTGTAAATCAAATTAATAATAAGTGGGTTATGGAGGTGGCCTCTTCCGAGATGCTGTAGGTTCTTGGAGGTATGGTTTCGTGGTAAATTGGGTTAATTATTCTCCATTTTGTTGGCTGAACTCTGGTGCCTGCTCCATGGTTTACGTTTGGCGAAAGCTTTGGGCTTCCGAAAGTTGGAGGTGGAAAGTGACAGCTCCATGGATATCTCAATGATCAAGGGAGACTTTGAAGTGTCCATTAATTATAGATCTATGGTGCAAGGTGTGCGTGACTTGCTTCCAGATTTTGATTCGGTGGTGGTCAACTATTTGCATCGTGAAGGGAATTTTGCTGCGGATTTTCTATTACATCACGCCTATAGGGCTTGGTATTTGGATGTTACACGATAGACTTGGTATTTTGTACGCTCGTTAATTTATCTCTGTAATCAGGCCGGGCCTGCTTTCACTCACACAAAAAAAATAAAAAAAAAATAATAACAAGTGTGTAACTGCAAAATTTAGATGTCCATTAATCAATAATTAATTTTTAATCGTGGAAAATGGTTCAACTCATACCAATTACTCTAAAAACGTTAATTAATCAATAAATAATTTTCAATCATGTAAAACGGCTCAATTATACCAACTGCACTAGTTTTTCTTAAATTAATTATTATTTTAAAACACAACCATTGACTTTATAAATCCTTCCGAGATTCACACTACTAGGGGTGAGTTATAATGCTAATTTGCAAACAAATCAATACATAGTATTAAAAATGTCAAAAATGTCAACATAAATTTGTGTTAATATTTTAATATAAATATCAATGTCAACACAACGAACTATTATTTCGCCTTTTACTAAAGAATACCGTGTGTTTGTTGCAATTCTAGCAGCATACACCATTTTTTGGAGGCTACTTTCACTATATAGAAGATACCCTATAATACAAGTTTAATCTTTCTACTTTCATTCTATAGTCTACCATGTAGTACTACTGTTTGGAAATACACATCCCACCGAACAAGAAAACCACCGATTCCTATTTAAATAATTGACTGCAGCTTCTAGATTGAACAAGGTTTATTGTAAAACTTTTTCGTGTGCACAACAGAGAGATATTATAGTGTGACAGGAGACAAAACACAAGAAAACAATGCATGCCATTAAGAATGAAAATTAAAAATCCCACATTGACATATTATTAGGAGGTGTATGCGAATTGCACAAATATAAATAGAAGAAAGAAATAGAAGCTCCATACTTACCTGGATGGGGTCAATGAGCGATCCATAAGGTACATGACCTAGGTTGGTGACCTCCATTGCACTCCATTGCACTTAGGAGGGGTGCCTTCCTAAGGTCGGCCCAAGTGGTCGAGCCTGTGTCATAATTTGTGTTAGAGGGGGCCTGCGCTTGCGCAGCCCCTGCCCAATTCAAGTTCAATCCTTAGCTGAGTACCTCTTTTGTAAAAAAAACGCGAAGTATTTAGTATTTAAACTCAAGTTTGTAAATCAACCCAAATTCATCTAAAAATCAATCCAAATCCAAGCTATCCAATTAAACTCAATTATTAAAATCGATTTAATCCCCTACCCTCTCTACCACCTACAATTTCATGTTGGATCGTGTACTCGTATCTGCATATCAAACATCATCGGTTGTTCCTCATCGTCCGAATTGCCTGTCGCCTCGGAATCGTGGAAGAAAAGTAACAATCGAAGCACCAATATTTTGATAGGATTATTCTTCCTATCCAATATCAAGAGCGCTCGATGTAGGACATTATTTTATCATCGTATATTCAAGATTACATAATTGAATATAAATAAAGCAAGATCTTCGAACAACATGTATTTCACGTAAACCATAATCATAATAGGATCGAGACATACCTTGGCGATCCATAGTGGAAGCGATTGAGGAAGGAGGAGACGAACTTCCCCGGACTTTCTTGGCGTAGTGGCGTAACTCCAACTCCAAGGATTTGTTTCTATCTCTTTCCCTCGTTTATGTGTTCTCTTGATGTGTGTGATTTGATGAGAGAGAGGACAAACCCTAATGATCAAACCCTACAAGCCCTTTCCATCAAAGAGGCCCAAAATAATTAGTAAATACGTTTCTTATTGACCAAGAATATAATATTTCGTCTATTAATATTACTAATTGATCACAATCAATTTTAATCAAATCTTAATAATATATACGCATGATTCTTTACTTGATGGCCAAGGGAATGAATATTCATTCCATAAAAAGATTATATAATCAATCTTTTCCATTTATTGGCAATCAATTGACATACATATATATATGAATATATATTCTCTTTGGAGCAATATAACATGATTATTTGATTAATTGATATGTGACAATAATTAATTGATAGTCAATTAATTAGGGTAAAATGTGTCTTATACCAAATAATGTATTATAATAAAATCCAATTCTATTTAGGATTCTATCACATGTCACATATGTGAGACACAAAACTTACATTCTCCCACTTGGCGAACATGTGGGACACAAAGTTTTCGATTCTCCCACTTGTCACACTTGACAGAGCCACAATAAAATAGACATAATAAACATAAGGCGCGCATAATATTTGAATTTATAAATACTTTCATCATTGGTAAACATAAGTATTATATTAGAGAGACTACTAATGCGAGTCATGGCGGGCGTATATCATTCAATCGATATAGTTCCTTCCATATACCACATCACCAATATCCACTCTAATATAATCTATAAGTGACACCGCGTCCGTAATTGTCTTATTTTAAGACCTCCTGCATTAATACTAAAAACGTATATATGCATATCAAATAATAAGTATATACAGGAAAAGTAGAAACAACTTTATTGAATTCAAAATATCTATAACTTAAGTGTCTGAACCAACATGGAAACATAAAGGTTAGACGTTTCCATATCCAAGACTCATTATGTTAACTTATTCCATAAATGTCATAGGTGGTAACGCCTTAGTCAATGGATCAGCAATCATAAGCTGTGTGCTTATATATTATATAGATATTCTTTGTTCCCAAACTCCATCTTTCACGACAAGAAACTTTAATTCCATGTGCTTAGCTCCTTGAATACTTGTCATACTTACAGAAAGATACGATTGCACTATCATCAAAATATAATTTCAACGGCTTGGATATTGAGGAGACAATACCAAGGCCTGAAATAAAATTTTGCAATCATTAATGCTTCAAAGCAAATCATAAATTTAGCTTTAATGGAAATCCAATAATTTCTAGTTGATCAGATTCCGTAATGTGAGCATAAAATCTTTTGTTCCCTTTAAGTATCTCATTATTATCTTTGCAGTTCTCTAATGTTCAACACCAGGGTTACTTCGGTAACGGCCTAGCATTCCAACTGCAAAGTTGATGTCTGGTCTAGTACAGACTTAAGCATACATCAAACTTCCCACAATAAATGCATAAGGAATATTTTTCATCTTACGTTCTAATTCAGTTTTGGACATTGATTCAAACTGAATTTGTCACCTTTATGAATTGGAACAACACTTGGAGAACATGCACTCATGCCGTATCTCTCTAAAAGATTCGACCTATGTAGCTTTTATGAGACAATCCAAAAGTCCACGTGATTGATCACAGGATATTTCTATCCTATGACATAGGATGTCTCACACATATCTTTTATGTTGGAATTTTTAGAGAGATAACTTTAGTGTCATGTAGTAATCCAATGTAACCACTAGCAAGCAATATATCATCAACATACAAAACCAAAATATGAACTTGCTCCCACTAACCTTGAGGTATATGCACAGATCAACGGTGTTCTCTTTAAAACCAAAAGCAGTAATAGTGTCATGGTATTTAAAATACCATTGTCGAGAAGCATGTTTCAGTCCATAAATTGATGTCTTAAGTTTGAAGACTAAATTTTCTTTCTTAATGAAGTCTTCAAGTTGTTTCATGTAGACTTCTTCTTTCAAATTGCCATTTAGAAAAGCAGTTTTTTCACATCCATTTGATGTAGTTCCAAGTCGAAATGGGCTACAAGTGCCAAAATGATTCTAAGTGAGTCCTTCTTTGATACTTGAGAGAGTCTATTTACAATCAATGCTATCTTTTCTGAGTATATCCTTTGGCAACAAGTCTGATTTTAAATCGTTAGATTAAACCATTTATGTCGAATTTGGTCTTGAAGACCCAATTACACCCAATACACTTTTGTTTATCGGGTAATTCGACAAGGTCCCAGACTTTAATCCATAGATTTTAACTCATCTATCATGCATCAATCCATTTATTAGAATTATTACACTTAATGGCTAGTGAATATGAAACTGGATCATTACGTATTCCTATATCACATTCGGATTCTTAGAGATATGCCACATAATCATCAGAAATGACACTTCTGTAGATGCTTCTTCCACACCCATATTCAATGACTTTGGCATCATCATTAAGTGGTTGGTCATTCAAATATTGTTAGGCTGTTCAACAATATTTGGCACACTTAATTCTTGAGGAAATGAGGGAAATAGGTTATACCTTTATTTCATTAATGACCGCATTATGAGTGTTAAAACTCCCACTGATCTCACCATTCTCAAAGAATCATATATTTCCAGTTTCCACAATTCTCATGCTATCATTAGGACAATAAAACCTATACCCTTTGGATTTTTCTGGTAACCCATAAAGTAACCACTAACTGCCTAAAATCCAATTTCGTTTCTTGCGAAGAGTATACTCTAATTTTCGTTGGACAACCCCAAACATGAAGGTGCTGCAAACTGAGTTTTCTACCTGTCCAAAGTTCATAAGAGAGTCTTTGGTACAACCTTACTAGAAACTCGGTTTAATACATAAATAGCGGTTCTAAGAGCATAAATTCACAACGATATAGGTAAGGTAGAATTAACATTCTTCTAACCATTTCCATGAGAATTCGGTTTCGTCTCTTAGCAACATCATTCTGCTGAGGCGTACTTGACATAGTATATTAAGCATAAATGCCATGCTTTTCTAAGTATTTGGCAAAAGATCCATGTAATTGACTTATTTTAGTGGTACGACCATAAAATTCACCACCTCTAGATCGAATAATTTTCACCTTTCTATTTAATTGCCTTTCAACCTCAATCATAAAATGTTCAACTGTGCCTGAGATTTTTCTTGCAATAAATAAATTCATAACGCGAAAAAATAATCAATAAAGGTGATAAAATATTTTTCTCCACCAAAAGTCGAGATATCAAAAGGTCCGCAAATATTTGTATGTATAATTTTATGGAGCTCATTGCTTCTTGTGGCATTTTTACTATTGTGTTTGGTTTGTTTACACTTAATACAATCCACACAAATGGTAATGCTTTGTAAAGTCTAAATTCGAATGAATATTATCCTTTGTAAGCCTCTTAATTCTTTCACTAGAAGTATGATCCAGTTCCTTTATGCCATAAGAATGATAAATTCGAATGAATATTATCCTTTAGACGCTCCTTCAGTTGCAATGTGAGCATGAGATGCACTCATTCCATACTTCTTCATCTTATGCTTCTCCTAGACCAATACGTTTCCCAATTCTTTAAGAGTCCACTAATCTTGTACAGTGAATCAATTTGGAATGGTCTATATTAAGGAGGTAAGGAAGTTAGGATGAATTGGACAAAGAAATCTTCATCCACCTGTAATCCTAACTTTTCCAGCTTAGAAGAGATGTTATTTATGTTCATCACATGCTCGTACATAGTCATCATATTGCATGCTTATGAGATCCTTTATAAGTTTTTCTGCAAGAGAGTTATATGCAGTTGTGAAGCGATCCTCAACATTCTACAAACATTCTTTTGCAATGTCAGTCGTTGAGAGGTTTTATCTGCAACGAACATTCTAATGAACTGTAAACTTAGTTCTGTTAGATTTTTCCCTAGCATTATGGGTAATCAGCCAACTACTTTAATCATAAAATAATTGGCATATCATTCAACAATGTTAGGTCTAAGTCCATTATTTAGTGAACTTAAGTTTCTCTGTCTATGCAAAGAAGTTGGTTCCATTAAGTTGGGGAACGTTTGAGGTAGACATACTAGTAGCAAAAAATATATGTTTTTACATTATAGGAGTAATTAAGAAATGAATGCTCACATATAGAAGCTTTGAATAATAACACGAACATTAATTTGAAAACCCATATCATGAGGCAATTATGAAAACTCCTTTGGGTAGTCTTCATACAATAATAAAAATCATGCTTTTAATATACATATCTTAGTTCAATAATTGAGTAATAATAAATTGGCGTTACCTTTGGGTAATCGACACCAATTTATATTATTAACTCCATTAGTGTTTATTATGTCGCAAAGACTATTTCCTTTGGGAATCTAGACCTTATAACAAACAAACTATTTAGATAATGAATAACCACAACAAGCATGATGATTAATTGCATACATAGATTTTCATATTAACTTGATTATAAATTCTTCTCATCTTACCTCACTTTGATGATTGCAAAATAAACATAATATAATCATTAATGTATAGCGATTAATTGCTTAAGCAGATTTTCACTTAATTTGATTATAAACTATTATTTTACCTCACTTTGGTGATTGTAAAATAAACATAATATAATCAAGAACATATAGAGATTAATTGCTTAAACAAATTTTAATATGAGTTTGATTATAGACTCTCCTTATTTTGCCTCACTTTGGTGATTGCAAAATAAACATAATATAATCAAAATACATGTTAAAACGAGAATTGAATTATGTAATCATTCATTCCACTGTCTCGTAGATTCATAATCATAAAACATTTAATTGAAATCTCAATTCATCAATGCATATATTCAAACTCAATTTACATGAAATATATACACAATTAAAATACTCAAATCAATTCCATATATATAAAAATCAATATGGAAACAATATATTTCAAAGTATAATCATACAAAATAAACTTTCTTTAATTGATACAATAATTAACCAGTACAATTCAATGACAAATTATGCGCACAAAATTAAATAACCTAAATTATCAATTCCATCCTACTGTCTCGATTCATGTGGAATTCACAAAGACAACCAATCAAAATATAGTTGTGCAATTAGTCATAAGAATTCATTTACACCACAAATTTGAATACGTAATACATAAAATGAATCAAATATACTTAAAAATGAATCTAATATGAATCACCTAAATTTGAATTCACAATTCGTGAAATATTCAAAGGAACCGAGAACCAAATAAACACAAACGTGATTCACAATTCATCAATAATTTATCAAAAATAAACTAAAAAATTATGGTTTTCCATAATATGAAAATACATGAGTTTTCAACCATGCTCTGATACCACATGTTGGAATTTATATTTATCATTATATATTCAAGAATATATAATTGAATATAAATAAAGCAAGATCTTCGAACATCATGTATTTTACATATTAACCATAAACATAATGGATCAAAAACTTACCTTATGATCCATTGCGGAAGCGATTGAGGAAGGAGGAGACGAACTTCCCGGACTTTCTTTGGCGTAGTGGCGTAACTCCAACTCCAAGGATTTGTTTCTCTCTCTTTCCCTCGTTTATGTGTTCTCTTGATGTGTGTGATTTAATGAGATCACCACACTTGTATTTATAGGCAGAGAGAGGACAAACCCTAATGATCAAACCCTACAAGCCCTTTCCATCAAAGAGGCCTAAAATAATTAGTAAATACGTTTCTTATTGACCAAGAATATAATATTTCGTCTATTAATATTACTAATTGATCACAATCAATTCTAATCAAATCTTAATAATATATACGCATGATTCTTTACTTGATGGCCAAGGGAATGAATATTCATTCCATAAAAAGATTATATAATCAATCTTTTCCATTTATTGGCAATCAATTGACATACATATATATATGAATATACATTCTCTTTGGAGCAATATAACATGATTATTTGATTAATTGATATGTGAAAATAATTAATTGATAGTCAATTAATTAGGATAAAATGTGTCTTATACCAAATAATGTATTATAATAAAATCAAATTCTATTTAAGATTCTATCACATGTCACATATGTGAGACACAAAACTTACACTTAAAAATTAAGATAAACGCGTGAACTTGTGTGAATTTGCCCTGGTTGAAGTTCTAGGGTCTTTGCAAAAGATGAGAAAGTGAAATTTTATTCATAATTCTCAATAGCTCCATCCGTGGAATTCTTTCTCTCGACTTGATTCGACTTTACAACTTGCGAAAGAATCAAGAAGAAAATTCGAGAAGATTGAGACAAATCTAATCTAATACTACCTCTGTCCTCCAAATATTGACACATCTTGACCCGACGCGAGTTTTAAGAAATGTAATGGAAAGTGGGTTGAAAAAGTTGATGGGATGTGGGTCATATTTTTAAAGTATTAGTTTTATAATAATTTGTGAGTAGGAATGCGTTAGTGGAATATGAGGTCCACTGCCAAAAATGATAAAAGTGAAGTGTGTCAAACTTTTAGGGATGGATCGAAATGGTAAATTGTGTCAATATTTAGGGGACGGAGGTAGTAATTATATTGTCTACAAACTAAGGTAACAAAAAGAAAGAAACAATATAAGTTGATGTCTCTATCGCGATACCTTGCAGGCTTGACAATATTCCTTTTTGGTCTTTACTTCCTCTCTTCGTGTTTCTTGCGCTGCACATCTTCTCTCCTGCTCGCGAGCTTCCTCGAGCTGAGGTGCCAAAGCGCTTGGCCGAGAGGGCGGTAGCGTTGAGTCCCTATCAACAACACATCAACTCTACCAAAATCAGTGTAACCAACCACATTTTCCCGAAATCCATTTGCCACCAGAAATAGTTACTTGAGAAATTGAAGGTTTAAGCATACAGAAACAATAGCCAAAAACAGCCAGCCTATATGTACGAATCTCCATCTCACGAGAAGACAATATTGTGGATGATGAATAAATCATTCAAATGTGAAAGGCTGGTTTATGAAAATGGGGGAAAACGAAATAAAAGAGATGGCGCGGCCTAAGGCAAAAAGAAAGACTTTTTTAAACATTGTCATTATTTACAGTATTTAATTAATTATTCTCTTTTAAGATTCAAGGACTTACAATTACGGAGAGATGAGCTAAATAACACAACTTTTTCAGTTTTGATCTACCAATTACGTAACTGTGAATTATTGCTACGATGGAGTTGAAATTTTGATTAAACTGCGGTATTAAAGAGGGTTGTGGAGTTGGAAGAAGAAATTAAGCTTGATCCGAATCTAGCTTCTTTAATTGCATGATTTGTGAAGCTTGTTGTAAGCAATACATATATCTTAACGTGAACATAAAATATTATATTTATTGTGAATATATAACCCTTAAATATTTAATCATTTTTGTCCTACAAGTCTTTGAATATATATAGAGGTTGTCATGAGGCTAATCTATGAACGGAATGAAAGATGATACTATATAGTAGTATCTACTAATATTGTTGTCCTAAAAACTCAAAACATGGTCTTGCTCTGAAAATTAATGTGGAGGAGTCGAAAATGTTGTGGCTCTTTTTCCTTTCATTCTCATCTTGGCGTTTGAAGTGCTTTTGGGCATGACTTGCGACTTGCGTTAGATTTCTTGTACGAACCTCGAATCTCGATATGCTCTTCCAATCCCCTTTTCCATATTTCTTCAATATTTCCAGAAATAGCCTTTTTCCCATAATCAACACACACTTAAAACGACAACAACAAAACTATAATAATTCAATAATACTACTACCTACTTTCACGAAAAATAATCTTGGTAATAAAGGGCACAAATTGACTTCCTTGGATAAAAGTTTTTGCTAAAATTAGATAAGGACTAATTTTACAGGATTAATCAAAATGATGAAAAGACTATTTTTTTTAAACAAAGGTATTAATAAACAATAATGTTATATTATTCCATTCACCTGTGCTCATTTTCAGTCCAAGGTCTAGCTTTACTCATTTTCCTTTTCACGGATTTGGAACATTCCAGGTAGGCCGGGGGCTCCATATCCCCGGCTTCCATAGCCTCCATGTCCTTCAACAGCAAGGCGTAGTGGTGTTCAACCTCAGCCGCAGATTTTGTCCCCAAACGAGCAACGATTTCCTTCCATCGAACAACATAATCCAGAATGCATTCCTCGAAATGCTTATCCTCTTCCCACATCCACCTTGACAAATCACTCGTGTTCATGCTAATGTAATGTAGTATTTAGTAATGTGAATCTTCAAAAGGATTCCATTGTATAGATGTATTAATGACATCAAACCTTATCAACCACATTGTATAAGCTATAGGAAATGAAATTAAATATAAAGAAACAAAATAAAAGGAAATAAAGATAATAGACAAAAGCAAGAATGTAAGAAAATTAAAATAAAAGAAAGATTATAATTTCAAAACCTATCCGTCTAGCACTATGTGGAAAATAATCTCTAAAATTGTGTAGATACAGATGCCAATTTATGATTTTCACTAAGCATAATACTAATTTAAAAATTTGAATATAATGAAACTAAATAAAAGGACATAGACCATGAACTAACTTAAAATAATGTGTGTAAATAAAATGATAGAAATAATTAGCCAATAATATTAAGACCATGAACTAACCAAAACTTTTGCAATTATTACGTTACATCTACTAACCTGGATGTAAAAAATGAGATGCTAAAAATAATGAAAATAGCTTGTGTGGGAATGATGCGCACACAGCCTCGTTGTGCAGCACATCCGTTTTAATATTTTAAATTAACACAGTCGCGTTTGTCTATGCTCTATTATTCATAAAATTGAAAATAATTCACAAAAATGGTATACAAACCAAGCAATTTTAGTTATTATTTTTCCATACGGAGCTAGATTCGGATAGGTTTTTAAATTTTAATCATTCTTTTATTTTAATTTTCTTACGCTTTTACCTTCTATATATCATCTTTATTTCCTTTTAATTTTTTTATATTTAATTTTCTTCCTAAATTATAATTAGGATTAGTTTCCTTAAGTTTCGTCTCAGTTCCTAAATTATTAGGTGATATTTTCATGCAAATATTATTAGTAATGTCATGGAATGGTTTGATGTCACTTATGCATCTAACCCATATAATCTTTAAATTTTTGCTTAAATCTAACGTATCTTTTATTTTAAAACACAACTATTGACTTTATATATATACATAGAATCGTGAAGATTCGCACTACCAAATACTCCCTCCGTCTCACTTTAGCAGTCCCATTGACTTTTTTGCAATCTTTTTATAAAAATGATATAAAATAGTTAAAGTCGAGAAATGGTAAAGTAAAAGAGACAATAATGTAGATAAGACTTTTCTCTATATTAGTCTCTCTTACTTTACCATTTCTCGACTTTAATTATTTTTTTATCATTTTTACAAAAAGAAGGCAGAAAAGTCAATGGGATTGCTAAAGTGGGACGGAGGGAGTACGTGACATAAGTTACGAAACTCAACAAATTCTTGATTTGCAATCAACACGATGTATATTATATACAGGAGGAATGTGCCGAATTTAATAGAGTTTAATTGGATAACTTGGGTTTGATTTACAAACTTAGCGTTTAAATTCTAAAGACTTCGAGTTTTTTAATTTTGACAAAAGAAATACTAAGCCATGGGTACTGAAACACTTCATAACAAAAGAAATGCATATGCATCTTCAAAACCAAAAATTGAACTTCAATATTTTGGTCTATGATTTTGTATTCATTTGTTTAAAACGTTTTATTTTAGAGTTTATTCTTTTTTATGAATTTAATAAATTATGACAAGACGACCCAAAACAAAAAAATATGTACTCGTGGGGTTGAACGTAGTGAAGAGTATTTTTCTCGTGTTTCGACACCCATAGGGTTTTCTTTGTGGTTTCATTTGTCATTATGTATTGCCTCATTATCTCCATTGAAGTAATCAAATTGTACACCCCAGATATTATCGTCATCGCAAACTCCTTTTTTCAGGTCAAATACATCATTGAAATATATGGCATATGAATCAAAATTCTCACTGAACAATGTCTCATTTTTTTTTGCTTCATTTAAAAAAGTTTGAAATTGATGAAGTAAAATAAGAAGTCTTTAGATGAAGAATGACAAAATGAACAAGTTAATTTATTGATATTGAAAATTAAATTTAATTCTAAAATCATTTTATCCATTCACGTGTCCTAATTATAACTTACAATTAGAATTAGGTAACAAGGGTGTGTTATATTAGTAATAACCTATCCTTAAATTGCTAACTATGATTAAATGATATATAAATTTTGGATCATTAAATCAAGACACAAGTTCACTACAACCACGAGTATCAATATAGTGTAAAAAAATGTCAATTAACAAAAAAAAATTAATTATTACTAACTTTTAGAAAATATCTCAAAATTTTAAATGATTATAGTTATCTCAATTTAAATTATTTTTTCACACAATCTATATCAAGATAAACTTATAAGGATTCCAACGAGATCTTACATGTATATGTTCCGATGTCAAAAATTTTAAAAAAAAATCGTAAATTTTCATATTTCTCGACAAACAACTTAATATCAACATAGATAACATAATATGTCAACAACAACATAATATGTGTACAATGTCAATATTAAATTCTGTTGACATATTCAATCAACGCATTGTGTTGATATCTTTAAAACACTATATTAACATTGCGATTCAAAACCCTAAATGTGGTAGTTAATCTTATCTTTTTAATACCGTCCCCAAAGAGTATGGATATTTGGTTCAATACGAGTTTCAATGCATGATTGGACAAGTAAGAGAGAGATAGAAAGAAAAAGTTTTTAAAGTATTGTTAGTGGAGGATGAGTCTCACCTCATTAGAGAGAATTAGTTTCCAAAATTGGAAAGTTCATTTTTATTAGTGACAGACTAAAACAAAAACAATTTATACGTTTCAGGGATGGAGGGAATATTAAAATATAAAAAATGAAATTACATATGACAAATTATAGACCATTAGATCTCTTAATTGATCATATAGTCTTAAATAAGTTGTAGGTAGCAACTAGGGCTGGCACGGTACTGTATACCGCGCCGAAAATGCCATACCGCATACCGTACCGCAAATTGCGGTATGAGAAAATGTCATACCTATTGTAACATCCCGGATATCCGAACCCTAATTTTAGAGCCCTAGAATTTATTTTGATGACGTGGAGACATGAATTAATTTATGAATGCATTTATTGCATGAGATGCTTTGGCCGAGTCGAGTAGAGGGTTTGCGTTGGAGGTTTGAAAAGTCAAACTTTTTGATTATGTGATGTGGCATGTGATTTATTAATTTATGAGATGAATTATTTGTTTATGGGTGAGTGAGAATATTAGAGAAAATTTCCATAAATACTAGCTACCCAATTCTTGAGATTTTCGACCCCCTTGACTTTTGGAGAAGGAATTCTATTTTTCCGGATTTAATTTAATTCTTGGGATATTTATCCAAATTAAATCCAAGACCCAATTATTCCTTATTTTAAAGAGGGAAAAATCGCCCCCCCTCCCCTCCCCCCCTTAATTTTTGGTGATTTTCGAAAATCACCTATTGTGGGAAGGAAAGAATTATTTCATTGATCCCTTATTTGATTTCCTTCCATACCTAGAATTTAAATATTCTACCAAATCTTTCCATGCCTCAAGAGATCCTGCCTTATCTTATTTTAGTTAATATTCCAAAATCCATGCCTTATTTAAAAAGGCATAGGGGACGCCTATTTCAATCCCAAGTTGGGAGAATTCTTATTTTTATTTTGCTCCGTGATATTTTATTCTACTCCGTAAAATATACCAAAACAAAATCTTGGCTAATTGGGAGCCATATGTTTCGAAAATTTCAAGCCTTGATACCCTAGTCTATTTTTGTTAATTCTTCTTCCCTACTTCACAATATTTATTTATTTAATTGTGGAGAATAAGATCTTACCAAATATTCTATTTTATTTACCTAAAGATCTTATTAAACTCTATAAATAAGAAGCCAAAAACCTAACCCTAGCCATCACAAATTTTCGCCCCCTACCCATAATTTCCGTCCCCTCTCATCTCTCCACTCTCTCCCAATTTTCTTCTACTTTACTCCAATAATCCTTCATCCTTTGTGAAGAATTGAAGTTTGATCCAAGAATCTTGAAGAACCGAGTCTCATACTTAATTCCTACCGTTTGTTTTTCTCATAAGGTATTTTTATATTCATCTTCTTCGTTTCTACTCAATTCCTGTAACGACCCGCCCATTTAGGGTATAATAAATGCGGCGTTCGCTAACTAGGTAGACTTAAATGCATCAAAGAATCATAGGCTAGGGTTTCATTTAAAAGGGATTTGACCAAAGCATTTAAGGTACAACTAAGTAGAGGAAGAATAATGCCTTAGCAAAGGAATCCATCAAAAGATTTATTGAAATAAAAGCTTAACCAAGTTCTTCAAAAAGAATATTTCTAACTGTTCATATTCCAAAACATACCCACAAAAATAAAAGTATTTATCCCAACAAAAGATCATAAATTTTCATAAAAATAGCGGAAGCGACCAAGAAAGAAGTGAGGCTATGTATGAAGACACAACAACACTTTAAGTACCATCAGTTCATCTTTATTAGTTCCTACTCAACACCGCCGCCCGCTCGTCACCACTCAACCTGCACATAAGGAAAACACATGCAGGGCTGAGTACGATAATCATACTCAATGGGCTCATTGCCGAAAACAGTTTTATCACAAATATAGTTATTATCATGCCATTTTCAAGTGTCCGTCGGGGTTTTAACTTTAGAAAGACCCGAGGCACCAAAATATCTTCTTTCTCAAATATCACGGTCGCGCAACCATTTTTCTCATAGACGTTTACCATATCCTCATTCTACATGACAAGAAATGCGGCCGCAATCCAAGTCACTAGACCGGCCAACCCGTACGCTGACTCTCGGTCTAACATTGGTGTACACTAACCCAAGTAGAGTTTGCGGCTCTACAAGGATCCGAATTCGATTAAAGCAATAGTGGCATAGCCACGAGGGATAGGCACGACAAAACAAATCAAGGCATGATAACACATCTTTCATTCTCATCAATATCATTTTAGGACAATGTCCTTATTTTAAAAGAAAGCCCACCTCGTCGGTTTAGCTTGATAGTATTCTCTTCTCCTTGTTTATCACGCTGAGAGCGCGAAGTATCACCTTTAAATTAGGCGTATCACAAATCAGTTTCAATCATGGATCAATATTATGCATGATCTCACGTTTTCCCTTTTTCCCCTCGATTATTTTCAAAATCCTTACTATCAAAATCAAAGTATGATTAACATACCATTTTTATTTAAATAAACATTCCAAAATCACCAATAATTCGTATCACGCATGAGTGTTCCACACACACAATACATGCACACGAACACAACAATTGTGCACGCCGATCGAGGCGTGCACACACACACACACACTCTCGGCCACACACACACACACACACACATCCATGCATCGCAAAAATCACCAATTAAAACCCCTTTCACTCGTTCTAGATGCATGTGGATTCAAGAACACCGATTGATCGGTAGAAGAAGAGAAGATCAATATTTAAAGTACCTTTTTCCAAAAGAATGAACGGTAGAAACAAGGAATTAGTCTTGATTCTTCAATAATCTCTTGAATTTCACTTGAATTCTTCTCAATTGATGAAGAAATCTTGAAGAAAACTTGAAGAAAATATGGAGAGAGTGGGGAGAAGATTTTTGAATTTCTTGGGAGAGTGGGCGCCGGTTTTGATCTCTAGGGTTTAGAATCTCTCATGTATTTATAGAGTGCCAAAAATAATATCCAATAATTAAATAATTAGAGATTTGGGAAGATTTGTTGGTTATAGGGGCCGAAAATTTGGAGGTGGTTAGGAGAGAATTTTCGAAATCTAGGCTATTAATTTAGCCTATGATTTAATTCAAATATTTCACGGAGTAGAATAATATATCACGGAGTAAGAATAAAATAAAATACTCCCCAATTTAAAAGGAGAAGTGGCGTTAAATTACTTCTCTCCACAAAGAATTAAATTCAAATCCTAATTTAATTAGGATATGGTAAGATTTTCTTAGATATGGCAAGATATGCTAGGATATTTTAGCATACTTATATTTATTCATGGAATAGAATAAATAAGGAATCAGTAAAATAACAAATAATTTCTCTCTCCCTTCTAGATGAGATTTTCGAAAATCTCATGAATATCAAAGATGGAAAATTCGAAAATTCCATGTAGGATTTATAGGGTATTTGGACTTTGGATTTAATTTGGATAATTGTCCCAAACAAATAATTAAATCCAAGAACAATATTATTTCTCCTCCAAAATAATAATAATGGCCGAAAATTCCACATGCTTTAATTAATGCTCCTATTTAATTCTCACTCATCCCTTAGGAAAATAATTCCCCACAATTATATTACTCCGCATCAAATATTCACATATTCCAATCAATCATTTCTTCACTTTCTCTTTTTTTTTCTCAACGCATTGACCTTTCAACGGCCACGTCATATTTTTCCCATCTTTGACTATTCAATAGCCACGTCAACATTTCAACAAGTTGACTATTCAACTCAATCTCCATTCTCATACGCAATTAGGTCACAAAGACACTATGCAATTAATCACTCATCAAATAATCCACATATCATAGCATTTAAGGCAATTAATGCAAAAAAAATTTTATAACCCGAAAATTAGGGTTTGAAAAAGTGGGGCGTTACAATTCCTCTTCTTTCTGACCGATTAATCGGTATTCTTGAACCCTCATGCATCTTGTTTGAGTGAAAGTGGGATAAAAGGGATATGGAATTATGTATACATGTGTGCGGCGTGTGTGTGTGTGGTGTGTGTGTGTGTGTGTGCGTGTCGTGTGTGTGTGTTGTGTTGTGTTGTGTGGTGTGTGCTTGATGGCTAAATACTCTTGTATGACACATGTTGATGTTAGATCTAGATTTGGGATGCGAATGGAACTTATGTGATGAACATGATCTTGATTGATTAATGATGCTAAAATAGGTCGATGGGAAAGGGGAAAAACGTTGAGACATGCATGAGTTAGGAGTATGTATTGAATCTGATTTGTGATATGTGCCTATGTGATTAAAAAGGTGAAACCTCAGTTGCGAAGCCGGATAACAAAGGAAAGAACATACTTGAAACCTAACAGTCGAGGTGGGCTTTACTCTTAAACTCTTTTAAGTGCAAATTTATGAATGTGGAGAAATAAGGGTGGTTTAACTGTTATGCCATGCCTATGTCTGTTTTGTTGTGATATTGTGCGCCTGATGCCCAGTTTGAGAGTTCGCTCCATTGGGCTATAGTCTATGGATATGGATATGTTAAACGAATTCGGGTCTGAGTACGGGCCGCAAACCCTACCAGGCTGTGTACACGAGGGGATCGGGAGCCGTCCTTGCTAGTCGACCGGTCTCGTGGGCGAAAAGTGTGGCCACACTTTCGTCGCACTATGGAATGATTGTGATTGTTGAATTGTTGAGGAAAAATGGGGAGTTATTTTGACTGGCCAGTCCATTGGAAAATATATTTTGTGATACTCGTGATATTCTCTTATAACTGCTTAAAACTCGAGTTCACTTGGTAAGGGTGACATAGCTTATAAAATGTTTTGGCAATGAGCTCACTGAGTATTTCAAAATAATCAGCCCTGCATGTGTTTTTCCTTATGTGCAGGTTGAACGATGACGAGCGGTGGCGGGTGTTGAGCATGATAATTAATTAAGATGGTTGTTTTGAACTTCAAGCGTAGTTGTGTCTTCATACATAGCTACTCTTTCTCTTGGTCGCTTTCCGCTGAGTTTTTGATACACTTATGTTTATTTTGAATATTTTGCACTCTCCTTTCGGTTTAGAGGCCTTAGACTATCTTGTGGTTTTTATCTTGGAAACTATGTCGTACTCTTGAGAATTGTTGATCGTAATTTATGATACCTTCCTTTTTTTTCTTATTTAAGCTTCTAGGTTAAGTTGCTGCTTTAATGCTCTGATAGTTCCTTTTATACCATTGGTCAAAATTCTTTAAATGAAACCCTAACCTTTGTTCATTTCTTTGAGTCTGTTTTGGTAGCAGTCGCCGCATTTATTGTACCCTAGGAGGGCGGGCTGTTACACCTATACCTTACCGAATTTTTCGGTATACCGCATTGCGGTATACTGAAAATTCGGTATATCAATTTTTGAAAAAACCTTTACCTTACCGACATTTCGGTATACCGTACCATATTGCGGTATACCGCGGTATACCGCAAATCATATCTGTTTGATATATAAAATATTGAAAATAACATTTTATCTATCTAAATGTCCAAAATATAAAATTCCATCACAATCAAACATTTTTTTCTCTTCCATTCAATAAACTTAGTCCACAAAACTGAAGAATCATTAAATCAAGTACAAAAAGAGAAACTTTGTACAAGTTTATAGCAGCAGCAACCAACAACGCATAACCACTTCACACCCATTAATTCATTCCTAAATCGAACAAAAAACTCAATGAATTAGACAAAATTGCCAAAAGGGATAAAAATTAAATTCACTACCAATTATGTTAATACTTACTAATATTATACGAGAAAGAAAGCGAATCAGCTGCAGAGGACGGCGGTGGTGGAGTGAATCAGCTGCGGCAGATGGCCATGGTGGAGTGAATCAGCTGCAGAGGACGTCCGTGGTGGAGTGAATCAGCTGCGGCCGATGGCGGCGAAGTGCTGCGGCGGAGTGGTGGTGGTGGAGTGTTGCTGCGGCGGAATGGAGAATTGAGATTTAGATTCTTAGAATTAGGGTTAATGTCTTAATGATGGCTGCTTTAGAATTAGTCCGCTAGTCCTCTACTCTTGCTTTAGTTTTGAAAATATAAATATTATAATAATATAAATAATAAATATATTAAATAAATATAATTATTAACGGTATATACCGTAATTGCGGTATACCGCGGTATATGCAAAATTCATACCTTTATCGTACCTTAATTTATCGGTAAAATATCATACCGTATCGAAAAATGCGATATGCCGAAAATTCGGTATTTTCGGTACGATAAGTACGGCATTTCGGTATTTCGTTATATTTTGCCAGCCCTAGTAGCAACTAAGGGGTGAATTAATAATTTATTGGGTAACAAATTCTTAATACTTCGCATAACTGATTAAAAGTTTTATGAAACTATTACACTATTACTTTTTAATATTTTGAAATAATCTGTTTTTATTATTTGCCATCGAAATAAGATAACTATATGACTATATCCATAGCTACGAATAAATTATTTTTTGAATAATAGTAGTACTACTCATATGAATTACATTTATAATTACTAATTTAATAATAAATGCCTTATTTTCTCAGCCCACCAATCTTCTTGTTTGCAACTCCATCTGTACTACCTTTTTTTTCCGAAGGTCTTTTCTTTATTGAAAAATACCCTATAATACAAGTTTAAAATCACCATTATACAATTGTTAATGGTATTGGTTGGTCTCTGCTACTATTTTACAACCCGATGGAAATACACATTCCACCAAACAAGAATACCACCAAATATCTTACTGCAGTTGAGATTGAACACGCAAGAACAAGGTTTATGATAAAACCGTGATGAGAAATCTGTTTGTGTGCACAGATGCAAGAAGATATTAATTATAGTGACAGCTATGACAATAAGAAGAAAAATAAAACATATACTAAGGAGCACCTGCCTAAGGTCAGCCCAAGTGGTCGAGCCTACGTCATAATTTGTGTTAGAGGGGGCTTGCGCTCGCGCGACCCCTGACCTATTCAAGTTTAATTATTTTTGTTTTTGTTTTTTTGTTTTAGTCCAAATATTTTCTTATCAATGTACGTACTCCCATGTCCCATTAGAAATGAAACGTTTTCCTATTTGGATTGTCCCATTAAAAATGAAACGTTTCCTATAATTGAAACAACACTATCTCTAATTTTTCATATGTCTTACTTTACTCTCTCTTCATTAACTAACAAAATAACACTATCGGAAACCAAATGTTTCATATTTATTGGGACGGAGGGAGTATTATGTATAGTTGCTACCTTTTGCTGGGTGTGGATTACTGTATAATATAGTAGTATTAAAGTTATAAAAAAGAATAAACTCAAAATAACACGTTTTAAACAAACGAATACAAAATCAAATACAAAATATTGGAGTTCAATTTTTGGCTTTGAACTTGCACATGCATTTTTTTTTTTGTTATGGAAGTGTTTCAATAATCAATACCGGTCTGCTGCTGGCCAATCCTTCGTTGTGGAGTATTTCTTTTGTGAAAAAACGCGAAGTCTATAATTTAAACTCAAGTTTGTAAATCAAACCCAAATTCATCTAAAACCAATCCAAATCCAAGTTATCCAATTAAATTCAATTGTTATAATCGATTTACTCCCCTTACCCTCTCCACCACCTTGAATTTCATGTTGGACCGTGTACTCTAGCGGTGGCGTCGGTTATTCCTCATCGTCCGAATTGCCCGTCAACTCGGAATCGTGGGAGAAGAGTAAACAATGGAAGCACCAATTCGATAGGATTATTCTTCCTATCTAGATAGCAAGAGCACTCGAAAATTATAGACGAATTTGTGTGAATTTTCCCTGATTGAACTTCTAGGGTTTTTGCAAAAGATGAGAAATTAAAGTGAAATTTTGTTCATAATTCCCATTAGTCTATGGGAATTCTATATTCCCCTACTTGATTTGACTTTACAACGGAAAGAATTTATAAGAAAATCCTAGAAGATTGACACAAATCTAATCTAATAGTAGTAATTAAATTGTCCACAGATTAAGGAAACAAAAATAAAAAACAATATTTACCCTACGTTGATATCTCTATCGCGATCTGAAGTCGCGATACCAAAATCAGCGTAACCAACCACATTTTCCCGAAATCCATTGCCACCAGAAATAATTACTTGAGAAATTCATGAAGGTTTAAGCATACTGAAACAATAGCCAAAAACAGCCAGCCTATATGAACGAATCTCCATCTCAGGAGAAGACAATATTGTCGATGATAAATAAATAATTCAAATGTGAAAGGCTAATCTATGAACGAAATGAAGCGACGATAGTAATTACTAATATTGTTGTCCTAAAACTCTGAACATGGTCTTGCTCTGAAAATTAATTGGAGGAGTCGAAAATGCTGCGTCTCTTCTTCCTTTCATTCTCCTCTTGGCGTTTGAAGTGCTTTTGGGCATGACTTGCCACTTGCGATGGATTTCTTGTACCAACCGCGAATCTCGATATGCTCTTCCAATCCCCTTTTCCATATTTCTTCAATCCTTCCAAAAATAGCCTTTTTTGCCATAATAAACACACACTTAAAACAACAACAACAAAACTATAATAATTCAATAATACTACTACCTCCGTTCACGAAAAATAATCTTGGTAATAAAGGGCACAAATCGACCTCTTTGGAGAAAAAATCTTGCTAAAATTAGATAAAGACTAATTTTGAAGGATTCATCAAAATGATAGACTATTATTTTAAACAAAGGTATTATTAAACAATAATGTTATGTTATTCCATTCACCTGTGCTCATCTTCAGTCCAAGGTTTAGCTTTACTCATTTTTCTTTTCACAGATTTGGAGCATTTCAGGTAGGCCGGGGGCTCAATCTCCCCGGCTTCCATCGCCTCCATGTCCTTCAATAGCAGGGCGTAGTGGTGTTCAACCTCAGCCGCAGATTTTGTCCCCAAACAAGCAGCGATTTCCTCCCATCGACCAACAGAATCCAAAATGCAATCCTCGAATTGCTTGTCCTCTTCCCACGTCCACCTTGACAAATCACTCGTGCTCATGCTAACGTAAGTTAATACGTTAATGTAATATATTTGGCCGTGTGAATCCTCGAATGGATTGTTTGTATATATAGAATCAACTGTAGTGTTAGAAAACACATTAATTTAAGGAAATATTTAGAAGACTATGAGGATATATAGGTATTCATTACATATGGAATTAGACAAAATATAAGGAAACTAATAGTTTAGGGAAGGAAATTAAATATAAAGAAAATAAATTAGAAGGAAATAAAGATAATAGAATGTAAGGAAATTAAAATAAAAGAAAGATTAAAATTTGAAAACCTATCCGTCTAGCCTATGTGGAAAATAATCGCTAAAATTGCAATAGATTCGGATATCGATTTTGTTATTTTTCCAATTTTATGAATACTAAAGCATAATTCTAATTTTTTTTTTAATTTAAAAAAAAAGGCTGCTACAAGCCTACAATCGTGACATAATGCATGGATGATTAAAATACGGACTCCTATATTTAAAGGAATATTTTCGCTACCCTGTTAATTAGCACGGAGCATATAGAAGCCTAAAATACCAACTCTCGTACGTTTTTATAGGACTATGAGAGTTTACACTTTACGTGTTAATTTTTTAAAACACTTAATTATATTATTATGATTGTTAATATTAATTAAACAACCACATTTCGTGAATATTAAAATATGATATTTATACATAGAAAATTAAAAATATTAATTATGTTTTAAAATGTTTATGCATTAAAAATAGAAAATTAAAAAAAATCATTTATTAAAATTTGAGTCAGATTGGAAAAGAATACCGTACGTGTGTAATGTATTTTGATTAGTTTCCGTTGTGTCAAAATCGACACTGGACTTAGTGGCCTACATCTTAGAGCATCCACAGCCCCAGCCCGGATTCAGGTCCTAAGTCCATCCATGTCATCATTCCCTTAAATTTGAGTTTTAGGCTACAACTCCTTTAACCCTATAGGCCCCATCCAGGCCACAACTATTAAATTGAACTATTCACAGCTACAACATATTTTACTTGTAAAATAGAATATCTTGAACAATTAAAATAGGAAAAATTCATTGTTTAGTCGAAAAAAGAAAATTACAAATCCTAGAAAAGAAATTACAAGTCCTAGAAAAAAAAATTTACAAGTCCTAGGAAAAAAAAATACAAGTCCTAAAAATAAAAAAAAATGAAAAAACTACTTCTTCTTCACTTGTGCGCGAAGGTAGACGATCATCTCATGGTGCAACTTGAGCTCGAACTCCGACATTGTCGAGGTATCCCTCAATGTCAACTCCGTCAGCTGGCCCATCCGCAAAGTAATACTCATATCCGACATAGAGTTGGATATCTTATCCAGAGAAGGATTGTGTGGCAGCAACGGCATAGTGGGGTAACTCATAGTAGTTGTCTTCCCCTTCGCTTTCCTCTTTGCCGATTTTGTTCCCATCAGACGGCTTTGAGTACTAGGGGATGAGATGAAGGTGTCATCGACTGTCACATTGAGGTCGATTGTCAGACCTCCTTCGCTCGCAGAGTAGTTTCCGTCAGTGGAAACTTTGGTTCTCTTCGGCGCCCCACTTGCCGCGGTGTCTGCCCCACTGGTGTACTTCGGGCTCTTCTCGACAATCTTCCAATCGTCAAAGTACTTGAAGTGCTTCTTCCTGTCAAAGTAAAACTCCTCCCGGGCTTTCTCCACGATGCCCATCTCGCTGTGCCCGCTCGGCCACATCCGGACTACGTTAGTTCACTTGCCATTCCACTTGTTCATCTCCTTCTGGATCCGACCCCAGTGCTTGCGTAGCTTCACGTAGCTACGCTCGAATGTCCCTCTAGGTCGACCAACGTTATATTTCTGGGCAATCCGCTCCCAGGACACTTTGCGCTCTGCTGGTTGCCGATGATAGGATCCTCGGAGACGTCGACGAAGTTCTTGGCCAGCCACAATGTCTCCTGCGGGCTATACTTCTTCGGCCCCTCATCATCCGCAGCCACAGCCTTGCCCTTGCCCTTGCCCCTCCATTCAACGGGCTCCATATCATTGATATCGTACTCATCAGTGCTAACTGGCTATGGTATTTCCATGTTGGATGCCACCCCCGGACTAGGCGTTGCATTTGGGTTGGGCGATGCCGATAGGTACCAGTTGTTGGCGTTGACGAGTTCGTTCATCTGTCGTTCGTCGCTATTAAACCACTCCATAACAGCCACAAATATTGAAATAAGAGGATTGAAATGGAGAAATTGTTGGAAAAATATTGAAGCACGGGCCGAGACTCATTGGAGCACGGGACCTGGGCGTGGCCCTGCCGCGATTCTCTCCCCTCCAACGCGCAAAGACGCGGGCTGAGACCCAAGTGCAGTCCGGTCCCGTTAGTGATGCTCTTAGTCATCAATAAAATATTTGAATGTTAAGTATTGACCAAAGTCCCACAAAATCATACAGAATAAATTGGAAATTCCTTTTATATATGTTCCGATACATATCCAACAATTAAGGTCCACAAATTTTTGAAACTTTTCCACTTTGACTTACTAATATTTATGAAAATTCGTCTCAAGACAAATGTTGCACGCACTTGATGACTGATGAAATAATATGTAATTAAATTTACGAGTAAGAAGTGGCAAATTTACGAGAAAAAAATTCCCTTAGTCAAGGAATATCTAGGTGGCATTGTGACATGGTATATCCAACCAATATGTATTTTGACGGATGGAAATAGATTAACACTCAAATTAATCTCACTAATATGACACCTCTTTATTTGGAAATGTACAAAAATATGGTAACATTATTAGGACTTCCTATATGGATTATTATGGAGTATCAATATATGTATCCATATATACACATGTATTTTCGTGTGTATTAACTTTAATTGCTTCCGGATAAATTTAGTGAAATTACTTTAATCAACTTAATTTTATTAATCTTCGTATTAAACATAATGTAAAATATTTCAATTTACTTTAGTTACTTTAATTCTTAATTTCATATTCTATTTACTTTAATTAACTTAAATCTGTTAAGTTTTAATCATGATGTAAAATATTTTTGCGCATACATGAATATTGACATTGCACATTATTAACTACATAAATGGTTATATGTTATATTAAAATATAGAGTGAACTATATAAATGGTATCTGATTTTTCACTTTCGCACGCAAATGATACCTGATCTTTAATTTATACTCCCGCCGTTCCACAGTAATAGAGGCATTTCATTTTGTGCACTCATTTTGAAAAAATCATTATAAATAGTTAAAGTGGAAAAAAAGTAAAGTAAGAGAGAGAATATTGAAGATAAGACTATTCTCTATATTATTCACTATCTTACTTTACTCTCTCTCCACTTTAACTATTTAATACTCCCTCCGTCCCACAAAAGATGTCACACTCTCCTTTTTAGTTTGTCTCACAAAAGATGTCACAATTCCCTTTTTGGAAAAAGTTCTCTCTCACATGAATATAAAAATTACATTTTCTCTCTCCATTTAACACACAATACAAAACCTCCTAAAATCCCGTGTCGTCCCACAAGTGTGACATCTTTTGTGGGACGGGGGGAGTATCATTTTTTCAAAACGAGTGCAGAAAATGAAATGCCTCTATTACTGTGGAATGGATGGAGTATCGTTTTTGGCAATGACAAAAATAACCTTAGGTACCAAACATGTGATTTTTTTGTTATGGAGGATATTTTAGGAAATTTTCATTAAATATTACCAAACATGTGATTATTTTTTTTTCTTCATTTCTTATTTCTTTTTTTCTTTTTTAGTTTCTTCTTCTTTCTTTTTTATTCATTTTCTTCTTTCTTTTTCGTATTTTATCTTCCTTTCTTCTTTCTTTTTCTCCTTAATTTATGTTCCCTCATTTTTCTTTTTTCTTCTTTTTCTTCTTTCTTTTTAGTGTTTTATACATACATCTAATTGCATTCATAATATAAATCAAGAACAAAACACCTAAATAACTTAATTATTTAAAATATTTAAATCAATTTAATATTTTTTTGTTGAATTATTTTATACTCATTTTAGGGTTGAAACACCTAACTAAAAATATTCAACTCTTAATATCATTATGAATACAATTCACAATTTTAAATTTTTATTAAGACTATATTGATTAATCATTAATTTAATTTAAAATAATAATAATAATAAATAATAATAATAATAATAATTATTATTATTATTATATAATATTGTGTGATTCATAATTTTAATAATTATACTATAACTGTTTATTAATTACAACTAGTTTTTAGTATTATAACAATAATAATATTACAATAATTAAATATAATTATAACTACGATTATAATTAAGTATATTTGAATGATATGAAAAAATAAATTAATTATTGATTTATAACATCAAAATAATAATATTAATATTGATTAATAATAATAGTATAAAGAGTGAGAAGAATGGAAGAAGATATTATAATATCACTTTTGGTACTTAGTTTTGTGTATGCCCAAAATAACTTCAATGACACAAATGGAAAAGTGTTTTTATTTAGAGGAAATTTTGGGGTGAAAATTGCATCAGTTACCAAAAATGTGATTTATAGGTACCAAAAATGATATAAAATAAAGATCAATTACCATTTATGTGCGAAAGTGAAATATCAGGTACCATTTCTGTAGTTCACTCTGAAATATAAAGGTAGCTAAATATAAAAATATAATCCAAAAATTATTTTTATTATATTATGTTAAGTGTAAATCTACATTTACATATCATGAAAAAACTTTGAGAACAAAATACTACACAATAGATTACTCCAGCAAAAATAGCAATTACATTCAAAATAAAAAATAATTTAAATTATGCAGCTATCAAAATTACTAAAGTTAATAGTCAAAATGTTGGTTTCTGGAATTACAAGATATAAATCGGGCGTAATACAACCCAAAAGAAGGAATACAGAAGAAGAACTGAAACGATATTACAAATACAAATTCGAAACTGTAAACCGTAAAAGATTTAGCCGAGTCGAGGAGGCCTCTTTCCGCAAGACGAGATACGCGCCGGTAGTGCTCTTCGGATTGACGTTTCGTCCCCATAGATAAAACGGCTACGTCTCTGGTGAAGCAGCACCGCTATCAGCAGAGCTCCGGTGAACTGGATGGAGGAGAGGGCAGAGCTTTCGACAGAAAAACAATGCAGAGAAGGAGAGAGCTTATGATGCAGAATGCTTTCTAGTGTTTGATGTGTGTAGAATGCATGGAATGGCTAGCCTATTTATAGGCTCAGTCCACTGTAGGGGTCAACGCAGCCTTGATGGCTGCCATCAATGCTAGACCGTAACGGTCGTCGGTTACGAGGCGTTACAAGTTGTAACGGTAGGGCGTTACAAGCTCAGAGCTAGAGAGGTTGAATCTAGACGCTTCTAGATTCGATCATGACGTGGACTATCACGTGTCAGCCACGTCGGCTTCCCGCGTCATACTGACGAGGTGTCATCCCACTTGGCTCGCTGACGTGGAAACGATGGTGGTCTAAAAAGAATTAGACCCACTTGGGTCGAGCCCAAGGACCAAGCCCAAAGACCAATTGCCAAGATCCAAGGACAAGGGCACGGGCTCGCAGCGCACGCGTGTGCGCGCGTGTGGGCTCTTACAGCCCATCTTAGTCCACTATAATTATTACATGTAATAATCCTTCTTATTAAATACTAGTTTAATAAGGTTGTAACTTCCAATGTGGGATAATTAACTCTCTTAATTATTCCCTAAACTTTTCTCATAGCTCATTTAAGTTTGCAATTTTGCACAACTTTAATCTATTATTTCTCACTCACCGGGAATCGGATTTGAGAAAATGAATATACCACGGTCATCTACTCTGAACGTAGATAGACGCTATATTATTTAATTTCACAAAATTAAATATCTCGTTAAAATTATAATTGGTCAAAGTCCAGTGACCGACATAAATTCCAACACAAAATATGTCTCTACTTCATAAAATAAATAAATATGTAAATACGTCGTATACTAGGAGTACTAGCCATTTGTGTACACATGAATGCATGTATTTGTATATATGTGTTATCCATAGGAAGTTCACAAAACATACCATATTTTAGTACATTTCCAAACAAGGTGAATGTTATACTAGGTGAAATAATTTTGGTGTTATTCTATTTCTACTTATCAAATAAATATAGGCTGGACATAGCATATCACAATGTCACTCTAGTATGTCTTGACTAGGGAATTTTTTCTCGAAATTTAGGGGAATGAGGGAGGGGCTTATCATCTACCATCAGGAGGACCTAAATTTTTCTTTAGAGTCGGTAGAAGACGTCATGATCTCTTCTGATTCACGATTGTTTGAAAAAGACGAAAAAAGGCTAATGACGTCGTTTTGAGATTTCATTTCAAGTTTAATGTTGTGAAATAACAATTTTAGTCATCATTATAATTTACTACAAACGAACATTTTCTCTTCAATATTCAATAACTTGACGACTGTGCATGGAATTGGGCCTTAGATCCATTCTCGATTGACAAAATATTTGGGCTGCATTATTTATGCCACGTGTGTGAAGATCGACGGTTGAGATTAGCCAAGAGCAGGTTTGGACGCCACAGCTCCACGGCACGGCCGCAGCTCGGTTGAATCTCTTTGGGAGTTTCTTACGACTGCATCTCTCTCTGGCTCTCTTCCAGTGCGAACCATTGATGAAACAACCATCTAATAGTATCTCACTCGTACAATACTCGACACCTGGCGAACCTTTCTTTCGCTAATCGCAACATAAGCAGCATACTACTTTTTTTGTTGGGTATAATACCCTATACTGTATAATACGACCCTTATAAGCAGCATACTACTTTTAATGTTTTTACAATCTACCATGTTTAATGGGCGTGTGATAGATATATTGTTTCTAATTGATAATTGTATTGGTTGGGCTATGAATTACGAGTCCCGGTTGGAATAATTCATAAATGGTAATAGGCTCTACATTCCACTGATCACATTTTATTATAAAACTAATATATAAAAGTATGACTCACGTTCCACTATTTTTTTCACCAACTTTCCTTAATGTTTCTTAAAACTCGTGCCGAACACAAATGAGACTCCTAAAATGGGCGGATGCAGTAATATTTTTTAAACTTCTTTGATTTTATTACGGAAACCGGCTAGTGTGGAGGTGGATAAGTATGGGGAGGGCTAAGATTCAATCTTGAGTGGTAAGAAGATAGAAAGCCAGAAGGGAATGGTCTAATGAAAACTCATGTTCACAGATGCAAAGAGATATTATTAGTGAATAGTGATAGAAATGAGAAAGGACAAAACACAATTAAACAGAGCAAGCTATTAAGAAAGAAAATAAAACGTCCCACATCGACATGTTAGTAGGTGGGGTATGTGAATTGTACATATATAAATAGAAGAAAGAAATAATAGCACCATACTTACCTGGACGGGGTGAATGGGCGATCCATAAGACCCATGGCCTAGGTTGGCGACCTCCATTGCACTTAGGAGGGGTGCCCGCCTAAGGTCGACCCAAGTGGTTGACCCTGCGTCATAATTTGTGTTAGAGGGGGCATGCGTTCGCGCAGCCCCTGCTCAGTTAGAGTTTAATTTTTCGTTATTGTTTTAGTCCAAAGATGTTCTTATCGATGTCTGGTTGCTATGTATTTTTGGAAGTTCAGACTTTCTCATGGTATTTATTAAACTCAATTGTTAAATATGAAGTTGCTACCTTCAAGAACTGTATTTATTTATTCAGTTTCCTAACTGATATCAAGCCTTATACATACAAATGAAGAAACATAACATCTTGCAGTGTTTTTGTTTGACATGTATGCCTCAGCTTTAGCATTTGGGCATATCTGCAGGTCGAGGGAGCATCTTCGCGTCTCGGCTCGTCCCCTCCTTAACGATGAACGCCATCTCCATACCCCAGCTCACATGCCGCTCCAAATGGCAATGCAGAAGCCAAACTCCTGCAACAAATCCATTATACTGTTAGGCCAGAAAAAAACCCACGCTGATACCATGATAAAAGTAAACAGGACTCCAACTTAAAACCAATTAGAACTTATATATTGGTTTCAGTTTTCTCTTTACACTGCATACCTGGATTGTTTGCCTTGAACCTGATGGCCGTCCACCCGTTTCGAGGAATAGCAATGGTGTTCTGCAGAGGCGGGTCGACTAGATTATACCCGGAAGGGTCTGTCGCCCGATCAAAATTTCCGTTACCTCTTCCAACCACGTAGAAGCTGTATCCATGGAGATGCATTGGGTGGTATGTCCCACCAAGAATATTTGTTCCTTGAAAAACCAGCTCGACCGAGCTATTATACTCCACCACCCTCACTCGCGTCCCATTTTGAGGTACCCACAGCAGCCGCGGTACGAACTCCATCGTGTAGTTAAACTGGAAAGGAGGATTTCCCGGGAAATCCTCCTCGTACACTCCCATAACCCGCTTGTAGTAGGCTTCAAGAACGTCGATTTTTGGCTGCACGAACGTTACATTGTTGATGCTGGCTCTAAACCGGCCTTGCAACGCTCCGTTGCACGACTCGTTTAGGCCACATTCAAATATGTTCACTGAGAGAGTGAACATGAGCTCTGTGTCCGCCTTTTGAGGGACGTCGATGGGGTGATCCGTTGTTGCTAAGCTTCGGAGGCTTGCTGTGAAGGTGTTGGCGGAGATGGCATCGTCGATGTTGGGGAGGGTAGGGAGGAGAGGAGAGGAGGGTGCGGTGTAGTTTCCGGTGTAGACGAGAATGGCGGTTGTGGTAGTGTTGGCGAAGTTTCCGGCGATGTTGTGGGGCCTAGAGGCCATGTAGTAGTGGCTAGGTTGTTGGTTGGCTTCGAGCAAGATGTCGATGGTTTGGCCCGGGGATATTGCCACGTAGTCGGTTGTGAAGGGTTTCGTGTAGGCGGCGTCTGAGCCGACTACAGTGAGGTTGTGGTTGGCGATTTTGAAGAACATGATGTTGTTCATCACATTGTTGATCATTCGAAGTAGGTATGTTTTGCCATATTCTACTGTCACTTTGAATGTATCTATGAATTCGTATTTTCAACAGAAATAAGTTCAAATTTTTTATAGATGATTAATGAACATAACTTTAAAGATTGCTTCAAACTTAAACCTTTAGCATCAGATATTACTACTGAACCAAACTCACGCACGAATAAGTTCAATTTTAACAATCCAGATAAAGGTTATACATGTAATTGGCCTGATGGTTTAGTTTTGTTGAAATTGACTAAGATCTTTTTGTAATGATTTTTTTTTTTTTTTTTATAAAATGATGTGAACTAGAAATGGTAAAAATTGACCAAGAATAGAAGATAAACATTTGACTTATTGTAATTTCGTGGGACTGTAACTTGTATTAATATGATGGACTCATAAGTCATTGGCCAGCAGTGAAATTTGACATAGTGGGCAGGAGAGAGTATCAAGCAATTTAATTATTGTAAAAAATCCTGAACATGCTATCTATTCTAGTATGACGTAGTTGAGACTTTAAACTGCTTCAAACAATAGTAATCTTTGAGAAATTCGGACGTAATGTAAGATATTTAAAACATTATCGAAATCAGAAAATTAAGTTGTTTAACAAAAATACAAGAGCTCAACTATATGTTTATAATGGTAAGACATGACCCAATGTTTACATATAAACTTGGAGGGGTTAAGTATATGTCAGTATAACTTGACTTGGTCCATATTTATTTTTGGATCGTCTCCTATGATTTGACTTTTTGGACAATCACTATCCAACATGTACACGAGCAGTCATATAGTTTTATATTATAGTTTTAATGATAATATCCATATTAAAAAATATTGAGACACATGCATTTAAAAAGCTATTAACGTTTACCTGATGTGGAACAAGGATATTGATCACCAGGTTGACCATTAAAAAGGAAAGCATCAGAAGCATTAGGGTCTGATCCAGTTTGAAGGGCCTCACTTAGAACTTGTCTTATATCACTCTTCCACCATTCTCCTACACATTATTCAATTTTTCATATTTATAATAACAATAATGTAATTTTGGTGAGATATATACATAAATGATGATTTAATTTACTATTTATATGTACCTAATATGATGGGAATTTCAGCACTTGGCTTAGGGAAGGGATATGCATCTCCCTCTTTGGGTAAAACAATTAGTGCACCATAAACAGTGGCGCGAGACCATTCAATGTGAGCGTGCCACCATAAAGTCCCAATCTCGTCAGATAAGATGATCCTTTGGGTAAAATTAGTCCCAGGTCGAATCGGACACTGAGTTATGTAAACGGGTCCATCCGTCCATGGATTTCTCGGCTGCTTTACCCCATGCCTAGCAAGAACAATGTCAATGTATATAAATGTTTGTTATGTAATCTTTTTTGAGTAGTAAAATTTGTCAATGTATATGTGTAGGTGAAAATTTTAATATTACCAGTGTATAGTTACATTCTCACTAGCTCTATTGATAACATCAACAATTATTGTGTCTCCAACCCTCCCATACAATGTGGGCCCAGGGAATTTTCCATTTACGGTCAAAATGGACTTACTGCTGCACAATCTCGTGTATGAAACATCTTGCAACTGCAAATAATATCATTTCACATTTTGTTATTTTCTTATATATTGCTAAAATAATTGTGCTAAAATTATAAAAGATTGAAATGGTTCAATTTATGCAGTTACTTGTCGAATTCTTTCAATAAACAATACTCCATCCGTTCCATAATAATAGAGGCATTTAATTTTGTGCACTCATTTTGAAAAAATAATTATAAATAGTTAAAGTGAAGGAAAAGTAAAGTAAGAAAGGAAATATTGTAAATAAGACTCTGCTCTACATTATTCTCTCTTACTCTACTTTCTCTCCACCTTAACTATTTAATATCATTTTTGCAAAATGAGTGCGAAAAATGAAATGCATCTATTACTGTGGAACGGAGAGAGTAATAAGTAAAAAAATAAATGAACATAGATATAGTTAGCAGTATAATATAAGTAGCATGCATGTGTGGAACAGTGCAAGTGAAAGAGAGAATTAATGATGCAAAATCATATACTTACCACAAATTTCTGTCTTTGGATTTTTCCATGCACTGCTACAAAGCCACATAAGAGAATAAGCAATGAAAAATACAAGGTGAGGCACTTCATGCTCGAAGATATTTTATCACTCAGAAACTAAATATATTTGATTTTTAAAATTATTGATGAGATTGATATGCTTCTAATTATTTAGAACTGAAGTATATATAGAGGTTGAGAATTGTAGGTGATTTGAGATTTGCTTCTTCCAGCTGGATAAGAATATGATGGATCACTTTTGCCTCTGTTTTTGAAATTAAGAAGCTCTTTTTACATCATTTTCAACTTCATAAATAGTTTGAACTTTCGCATACTTTGAATTAAGGACATTTTACGCGTCCAGATTTTGATAACCTTTTCCTTTATTAGATCCGTTTTTGACAATTTTTGTCATCTATTCATATGAATTAAGGTCAATAATCATCACAAATTTCGACTGAAGTGGCTTTAGTCTTGCATATTCTTTGAAATTTGCTAAAAAAGTAGGGGTGTTTAATTTAATTTAACAATCGTCGGACATGTTGAAAATGTAGGCCAACATTTGGTCCAAATGGCCGAGGCCTTTGATTTTTGGTTGTCGTAACCATCATCGTCTAGCCTTGATGACTAGGCATTTCCATGTTCCCTGCTTAAGCGGTGTTTGAGTGTTAGAGACACATTTGAACACAATGTATCTCTCAATCTTTTTTACATCTCTCATCATATATATGCATAATTCATCGCTTAACTAATCAAGTAGAATTGTTTTCTCTTCTCGAAACTCTGTCAAGTTTGTCACTGCATAGTGAATTTGAAACGTTTCTACATGTTAAAAAAAAGTTGGCTTACGTTTGGTGATATTAAGCCGATTGAGAGCACAACATGGCGTAATTTATCTTGGTATCTTCAAAAGTTTAGAGGATTTGGAAGACTTGAATATAATGGTTGTGTCGTATACCGAAGCTAATAGGTAATGAAAACGATGCTTCTTCTTCTTATTTGTTTGAGTGCTCCGATTTGTGACATTTTAAATTGTAACTTGTAAATCTAAATGCTGTTAAAAGATTAGTAGATATTAATCTTAATTTACTAAAAGGAAGTGACTTCAAACCTCACAAATAATGTGAAATATGTTCGACTGGTATACTAGAAAGCATGTTTTATGAGTTGTTTTTGTATCAATAGCTCTAACAATAATACTCTCTGACACATTAGAATGAAAGATTATTGTTAATGGCATGTATTTTATAATTTGTTGATTATATCGCGCGCATAAATATTAGCCATACATGTACAATTACTCCCTCCGTCCCAAGATAAGTGACCTGTATTCCTTTTTGGGGTGTCCCACTATAAGTGACATATTTCCATTTTTAGCAAAAAGTCATCTCTCTTACTTTATTCTCCACCTACTTTATTCTCTCTTCTTTCCTCTACTTTTCCCTCTCTCATACTTTACTCTCTCCACTTTAACTTATTTAAATACCATTCCTTAAATCCTGTGCCCAAAAGAAGTAGGTCACTTATCTTGGGACGGATGGAGTATTATTTAAGTAAAAAGTCTAGGTGTAGAATGATGGTTGGTAGCCATAACTTATGACTTCTCAATTACTGTATTGTTGAAAAAATAAGTTTCACTACCTAGATAGAATTCAATAACTTATAGTGAAAGACATATTGCAAACAAAAGTTTGGTATTTAACTTGTAGAAACATGATTTTTCCTTAGTCATACTAACCGTTAGTTTGTTTACTGATTTTCCATTTTACTATTCCCTCGTACGTTCATTATTTTACTAGTTTGTCGTATGAGTTTTTCTAACAACAACAATAGTGAATTTCGAATTAAGTTTCAATAGCATCAAAGTCAATTCAAGTTGCAAAATTACCCAACTTCCAAGCATATCATTTACTATATTATATCATCTCTAAAAGTCAATTGTTTCTTAATTCTTACTTATACTTATATTCAAATTGTGTTTATGGTGAACTTAAAGTTCTGGTGCCAAACTTCATTGAATACCCGCGAAATTATGTTTTGATTTATTTTATAGTGATAAATAAAGAGAAATTATAAAAATAGGAAACTCGAACCTTAATGTCATAATTTACTAAACTACAACAATACCGAGAAGCGGGCGATAACAACAAATCAAGCCACAAATCAAATAATGGAGGTCTTGCTTATAGTATTATTTGTTGTGTTAATTTAGTACTCCCTTCGTTCTATAGTAATGAAGACGTTTCTTTTCGGCACGAAGATTAAGAAAAATTGTGTTAGGAGTTAAATAAAGGGAGAATAAAGTGGAAAATGAAAAAAAAGGTAGAGAGATGAAGAGAGAAAAAAATAAGAGAGAGTAAAGTAGGTGTGGAAAAATGTGTTGATTTTTACTAAACGGAAAAATGACTCTATCACTATGGAACGTACCAAAATGGCAAAATGACTCTATTATTATAGAACGGATGGAGTCATAAAATGTGCTACTCCTTCTACCGAATATGAGAATAGTCTAACTAGCAAAAAAAAGTAAAATAACGAAGAGAAACAACCGTTCTGAAAAATTGTAAAAACTAAAATAAAATAGTAAGACCAATCCTTTTAAGAGAAAAAATTGATGTGTTACTATGATGACATGACAATATTGTAGAGTAGTTATTTTTTTGACAAATACTCATTAAGTAATTTTATATTTTTATACTGCATATATTCATGTACAAGTTGAGGTGTGATGTAAAGTGTTAAACCCTCTATTTTAAAATTAAGAACTAGATTGTCGATTGCTTGTTTGGGGCACATTCTGCTCTTAAATACTTCCATTAGTAGCAAATAGATGCACACACATGAGTAAAAAGCGGCTTTATCCAAGAAGTCTACCCATTCAATCCGCAACTGGAACTCATTTTGCTAAGTTAAGCGTGTGTTCACAGATTGGCCAACTTGGTGGTATGGGCATCTGTTACCAATTGATCATCCTCATCAGTCAATCTTCTCTACTCCAACTGCTTCCTCTTGTGCTCATCGTGAATTAAGCTCCACCAATTCATGCATCTACACATGCAAATATATCCACAAGTGACTAAAACATGTTGCATTAATCAACCTATCATTCGCCCTCTTTATCAGATGAGGGGAGACAATACCCTACCAAATCTACGGAATTTAACCTCATCACATTATTCTACCTTACCGGTACCCAATATCGAATCTTCACCCTCGCCATACTTACTCACCACCACATTAGATCATTGCAGTTGCATACTACTTAATATATGTATAATGTATGGCATGATCAAATCTAATTTCCTTAATATACTAATCGAATGCTAATACAGTTTATAGTCAGACACAAAATACAAATCATCCAAACATTCAACATAGTATTAGATTACAACTAACTCCTTCACATCTTGCCCACCAAACAATGCTCACATTTATATGCTCCAATTATCGTAGTTCACCTTGGTAAGATAGGGCAACAAGGCTGACTTTAGGCAAGCGCCCCTCCCGAGTACAAACATTTGAACTAGAATTGGGCAGGGGCCGCGCGAACGCAACACAAATTATGACGTAGGCTCGACCACTAAAGCCGACCTTAGGCGGGCGCCCCTCCTAAGTGCAATGGAGATCGCCGACCTAGGCCATGGGCCTTATGGATCGCCCATTCACCCCGTCCAGGTAAGTATGGAGCTTCTATTTCTTTATATATCTGCAATTTGCATACACCTCCTACTAATATGTCGATGTGGGACGTTTTATTTTCTTTCTTAATAGCTTGCTTTGTTTTTCTGTGTGTTGTATCAGACCACTACCCAAGATTGATTCTTCAATCTTCACCCTCATCTATCTTACCACTACCCAAGATTGAATCTTCACCCTCACCATAGTACATGCCCTGTTTCTGTAATATACTCAAAAGAATTTTAAAAACTTGATATATCATGACATTGTTTGTCCTGAACTATATGAATAATAATAATTAATAAACCAACAAATACATTTATCAATTAAAGACAAAAAATTAGGCCTGCTTATTCGGCCGGTTCCGGTTCTATCCGGTCCGGTTGACCGGGTACCCGGTTACAAATTTTCATAAATTTGGGAACCGGAACCGAAATCGGATCCGGCCGGTTCCGGTTCCGAATCGGTCGGGTAAGAACCGGTCGGTTCCGGTTCCGAACCGGAACCGATTTGTAGTTTCAATTTTAATTTTTTTTAAATAATTCAACATATAGAAATATAACAATTAATACCGAAAAATTCAAATAAATACAAATCAATAAAATAACAATATTCATCATCCAATATTCCAATACCTAAAAACTATAATTCAATAAATACCTAAAATAGTTAATACCTAAAAGTTCAAATAAACATAAAAAAATGCAAATCAACAAGATAACAATATGCATCAACCAATATTTAAATACCTAAAACAATAATTTAATAAATTACTAAAAAATCTAACACTAAAAATTAAAATCTATGCACAACAAAATACGAGTATACAACCAATATTCTAATAAGGCAATAATATTCAAAAGACCAAAATCTTAATTACTCTATTTTGATTTTAGAAAAAAATCGATATATTAATACATTTAATCATTCACTTTAAACTTGATTATTTTAATAAAAAAATCTTAATTAATTATGAGTTATTTTTAAAAAAAATCAATTATTTTTGAGTTATCATAATAGGAGCGAATCAACAAATGGTGCGAAAGATTGAAGATTGATCACAAAAAGTAATAGTACTTTCGTTTTGCAAAGGCAGTAATCACTTTTGCTAATAGGATAATCAAAAATATTTTAAGAATAATAAAACAAATGAAATATCCTTAGTTTAATATTTTAATTTATATTTAAATTTTATAATCTCTAAAATTGATATATATTATTCGATTCCGGGTAAGAACCGGTCGGTTCCAGGTAGAACCGGAACCGAAATTTTCGAAAGCATAAGAACCAGAACCGGAACCGGTTTTTCCGGTTCCTCAATTACCCAGCCGATTCCAATTCCGGTACCGGATAACCAAGAACCAGAGAACCGGTTAAGCAGGCCTACAAAAAATATCAATCATACAATTAAACATGGCAGATTGCATAAACATTAAACTTGCATTGTGGGGTACTTTTCAATAAAGAAAATACCCTCCCAAAAAAGGAGTATACTGCTTGAATTGCGATGAACACACGGTATTCTTTAGTAAAAGGCGAAAGAATAGTTCGCTATGTGTTCAACGCGCAGCTGCGTGATTTCATTTATTGTGAATTTCCATATTTATAACGTTTGTTGCATCATTGTTTTAGTGTTTTTACGATGTGGGACTTCTTTTCTGCCAAAATAATGATGTGCTTGCCCTCTCCCTTGCATCATCTTAATTTGATTTACTTATATCCTTTTACTGTGTAAATTGTTTCAATCTCAGTGTAAATAACCTGCTAGTAGCAACATATACTATTATACTATGTTGTATAGTATAACTATATAAGCCTTCTACTTAAACGAGATGCATCAGAACAGAACAAAATCCTGAAAATTATACATTGAGTTGCAATAATTCCTACAGTGCCATAGTATATTGAGATTGTAGAAGTTACCTGGTTTCAACATGTTGTAGCAATGTAGCTCTTGCTTAATTCTTAGTTGCAAAAAGAATGAGGAAAATTGGACAGCAACGGGCCTCAGGATAAAAGTCTGAACTCTCTCGTGTTCTTACAACTATATGTAATGGGCCTCAGGATAAAAAGATAAAAACTCTTTCTGATCTACATAACATCACCTCCAAAATAATGCGATTTCATTAATTTTTTTAGCTTGGTCTGCAGAAATGTGTGTTAGGAGTAGTTTCTTTTGTAAATCCCAGTTTGCTACTGTTTTTTTTCCTTTTCTTTTCTTTCTTTCTTTTTATTACTTGTAATAGGCATTCCTTTGAATTCAGAACATAGACCAAATTTTGACTTGCACCAAGTACTTGTATATGTTAAAACTACTCTTCTTCCATCAATTTAATTTTCCTTAAAAGAAATAATAAAAATGACTTGGTACGTTTCTCCATTTCACTCTGAGAAAAGGCAATGTGGTTTATGAATTTATTTGAAAGTGAGTGTTATTAGGATCTATAGATCCTTGTTTGGAAGGGCATCCAGAACATGGTGTTTTATTTGGCTCAGTTATTTGTATGATTTAAGTATATTTCAAACAGCTCCACAGGGGAGAGCCTATTTAGTTGCTAGTTAGGAGGTTGTTATTGAAGCCTGAAGGTCAATATGATTGTAGCTGTTGCACTGACTAAGCTAATTGGCAATGGATCCAAGCTAATGTGTCTGATCAGACTGGTGGCAATGATGACGCAACAAATTATAGTGAGGTGAGACACATTATTTTTATGTTGTGCTGTTTCATGTATCCCTGTATTGTATTCTTCCTGGTATGATTCATGAATATATATTATGGAGTGCCATTTTTAATTGTGCGACGTGTTTTGAGTTGTTTTATTAACAAGGTTGGGGTGGGGTGAGGTAGTGCAGGTGCACACCTCTGGTTGAGATTCTACATTTTTAGAATATATAAGTGGGGTGTGCTTAGTGCTGTATTACATATATTAGTCCTTTTCATCTCCTAATTTAACTATATACTTGATCACAGATAACCTAGCTTAATGGAAAATCATCTCCTCCTTTTATATGAGCTGTTGATTTGTCTATCTATTTGCATGACCTCAAAGTTTGCCCAATAAGTACTTCACTTTAGTATTAATTCGTCTAACAAAATTTTTGCATGCACAAACAGGAAAAGTAGAAACCAGCGTGCATTGGTTAGTATAACATGAGCTGTGCCTAATTAATTAGATTAAACTAGTAGTACTATAAAGAGAATGGCTCGAAGGGAGGAAACTTGATTGTCTGGGATTTAATTCAGAAGCCTGTTGATTAAGGATGGCTAGGAGTTGGAGACATTCACATAAGGAATGCAGCGCTGTTATTTAAATGGTGGTGGAAATTTGCAGTAAACCAATGCCCTCTATGGAAGAAAGTTGTGAGTTCTATACATAACACTAGATACATTGGGGAGTTCCAAAAGATGGAGAACAAAAATTCATCAAGCACGTGGTGTCAAATTCTGAACTTTTCGCAATTCAGCAAAGAAGTGCAAGAAGTGGCAGAGAAAGGAATAAAAATAAAAGTGGGCAATGGAGCGAGCACAAGATTCTAGCTTGATAAATGGACTGAAAATGCTACTCTAAAGTGACTCTTCCCTAGACTTTTCGTGATTTCTACCCAACAATACAACTTGATTGAGAGCATGGGTAAATGGGAAGAAAATAGATGGGTGTGGAAGCTTAAATGGAGAAGAAGACTATTTGTATGGGAGGAGGATTTGGTGAAAGATCTCTACCTAGCTGTGGATCATGACTCCATGAGTGAGAGTGCGAGGGATGTCAGACTATGGGCTTTTGACAAGTCTGGCTCTTCTCTGTTTCTAATTTTTACCAGTAGGTCTGTCGCATTGTAGGACAAGGAAGCAACCGCTTTTGTCATGGGAAACTCGCATGGAAGAATGTGGCTCCGCCGCGTGCACAACTCCTCGTTTGGTTTGTCCTACATGGCAGACTAAATACAAAGGAGAGACTTTTCAGATTCCGATTCCCCGGAGTTGAGGATGAGCTTTGTGTATTTTGTGGGGAGGAACCTGAAACAGTTTATCATGTTATTTTTGGTTGCAGGTTGTCTAGTAGCTTGTGGTATTTCGGATGCAAATGCTGGAACCTTGCTTTTTGTCTCCCCAAAGATCCGATGGCTTGCTTCCTTACATGGATGGATGCACCTTTTACGAGATTTGACTTTAAAATTTGGAGCTCCTTATTCTATGTGATCTCATGGTCTATTTGGTGGCTCAGAAATAAAGTTATATTTCAAAAAATGGAACCGAACTGGGAAACTGAGAAGAGACTCATTATTTGGAGGCTTGGAGCATGGACTAAAGGATGGTGCCTCGAATTTCCTTTCTCACCGAGCCAAATGTGTGAGGACTTACTTAAAGCTAGAAGATGGACGGAGCATAATCACAGAAGCAACTCTGATAAACATAAAGGTGCATTATAGCTCGTCTTGCCTCCTAGTTAGTTGGTTGATGTTTGTTTAGGTTTTGTTCTCTTTGTTCTGCTTCAGGGGTGCATTTCATTTGCTTAGCTTGTTTTTTCTGGCTTTGAGGTTTTTTTGTTGCTTGTTTTCTTGAACTAGTTTGTTGAAACTGAACTTTGGTTCCTTTGCTCACCGATCTCTAAGCGGTTTGAGCCTTTTCTTTCGTATCAAAAAAATAAATTAAGTACTAATGGGAATTTTATCTTTGCAATATCTGTACAAAATAATTTATATTTGTGATCACTCTACATCTATACTATGTCATGATATCATTTTAGTTATGTTTGCATTTTTGAGTGTTTTTGACAAAATTATTACTCCCTCCGTCCGCGAATAGGAGTCTCGTTTTTCTATTTTAGTCCGTCCGCGAATAGGAGTCCACTAACTCATTCCACTCACATTTCATTTAAAATTAATATATACAAGTGAGACCTCTATTCCACTAATTTTTTTGCACCCACTTTTCTTACCATTTCTTAAAACATGTGCCGCCCATAAATGGGACTCCTAATAGCGGACGGAAGGAGTAATATTTGTGATCACTATACAATTATTATTATACTATGTCATGATATCATTATAGTTATTTTTGCATTTTTGAGTGTTTTTTACAAATATAACCAACAAGCATTCATGATTATATTAAAGACTTTTCGCAGACTTGCTAGGAGCATCCACAGCAGACGTTGGAGGAACTAGTGACTAGGCTGGTGGGGAGTCGTTGGCATTGCTCGCCATCCGTTGCGGGCATGGTGCCACGCCGCCAGGGTGGATATGGGGTGTCAAATTTTTTATTCCAAATTCATAATTTCTATGAAGTCAACGCAGACCCATGTTTCTCTTCTTTATTAATCAAAATCCATAATTTCTATTTCCGCTACACACAAAGGTAACTTTTACAATTTCACTATGGAAATCTCGTTTGAAGTTTAGACAAATTTACATAAATGGTTAATACTCATTTTGATATATAGTGATTATCATTCATTACAATTTATACCATATATAAATAACCACATGATTTAGTGGCCTTTTATACTACTACCCCTAACAAAGTTTAGTACCTAAATTCAAATTATATTTAATTTATCAAATGCTAACTAGTCAACAATGGAGGAACTTAAACTATAAACCCATCATATTTGAATTTGACTTTAATAAATAAAATATATCTTGCATCGTCATGTACTTTAAATTATGCATAACATGATTTAATTTGATTTCATGCCTTTAATATTAGACGTTGACAAGAACGATGTCAAATTAAAATAGATAACACAATAAGACTCGAATATTGCACAGTCATATAGCGTATTTTTTTTTCCTGGATAATAAAAATAATCATAATTTTAGGCAATTAGAGATTACATTCAATGGTATGTTGATTAACAAGTAATGACAGCCCTGAAACCATTAATTAGAAAAATGGCTGATTAAGAGAAGAATTTAAAAATTGTGACAACAAGTTGGCTCACCGACCCACAAGTTGAGGAGAAGTCATTGTAAAGTAGTTGATCTTGATTCTTCAAATCAATTAAAACAAATCGTCAAATCCTCACCATATCAATAAATTATAGTAATTGAGATTGGGTTGGAGATTTGCTTCACTTTATTTATAACACAATTTCTATTTTCTCATAGTTTTTAGTACATGCCTGCCTGTCGTCAAATTTTATCTGTCGGAATTAAAGTGCCGTATAATAATAATTTTTATGCTTAAACAATTTTTTCTCTTTTTTTTTGGAGATTCTATGTTATTTTCAATTAATAGGCTAAAACTGTTGACATGATTTTCAAATCGGGTGTTTCCAATTAATTTTTATTTTAAATAGTTTTCGCATAATGAAAATCCACTGAACCATATAAACAGGATTCTCGAATTTTATGTTGCCATATAATTTTATTTCAAAGGGTTTTGCCAAAAGCAAAATTCATTGAATCACATTAAAATATATTGTTGCCTTAATTAAATTACAACAAATAAAGTCTAGAAAAAGAAAATTGGCAAAGCATAAAAAGTAAAGATAAATTTAATTTATCTTTTCGAGATATATTTACATGAGTAAAAGTATTTGTATTAGTTTCTAGCTAGGACAAAATCAATTAACTCATACTCAAAATTTTGATACTAAAAATTCAGAAAAAAATCATTCCAAGTCATGATTCAGTCTTGTTCTTGTCCGATCAGGGGAGAGGCATTCTTCAACTGGCTTCCTCTTGTTAATATTTTGGATTTCTTTTTTCCCTTTCATCAAATGTGGCCTCAGCTTGTTCACATCCGATTGTCGAACCGGTTTCAAGAAGAATTCCTCTGCTCCATGTTCTAAGCAGCTGTTGATTCTTGACGGCACATTTTCCGACGACATAATCACAACCGGGATGTCTCTCAACGACGTCGATTTCTGCAATTAATCAATTCATAATTAATATCGTTACATAATTGAATAATTAGGGTTTTCTAAAAAAAAGTAATGTTACTTAAAACTTAAAAATACCTTGATTTTTCTAAGGAGATCGTAGCCGGTTACTGCAGGCATGCTGTAATCTGTGATGATCAGATTCACTTCAACTCTTTGGCAGTTTGAATTTGAAAATTCGTCATCTTCTTCGTCGTCAAGCAATCCGAGGAATTCAAGAGCCTTCACTCCGGATTCCACCGCAGTAACTGTTTATATATATGATAAATAAAAATGTATATTAGCATATGAATTTAATTATAAAAAATAAATTAAGATATAGAAAATTGTTACTACTAGAAATTAACTAACCTTGATAAGAAGAAGTTTTGAGAAGCCTCTCTATCAATTTTCGATCAATGATGCTATCATCAACGGCTAGCACATGGAATTGTGTTTCTCCTTCTAATCCGTTCATTGTTAATTTCTACTAATTGAAATTGGAGAATTTGATGAGCTTTTGATATGAGGAGAATTGGAGAAGAATAATGCAATTGTGATGTGGAGAGGAATGACTGATATGCAATATATATGAATTAGGAAGAGAGAGAAAAGAAGAAACAATGAGATATGATTCAGAATCTTGATGATTTTTCTAAGTTGATTTTTGAATTGCAGAAGAAGCAATGAACTTTCTTTAGTAATTTTCCCCCTCGCTTTTGCGTGGATTTGATTTTTTAAAATAATGCAGAGGATCTTGAATTGGAATAAATTAATTGATCTATTTGGCCCTTTGACAAGTCTAGGGCTACAATAGTGTATGTCTCTTGACCTTTACATTATTATGGTAACATGATGCCAATATATTTGCGATCTTCACAATTATTTTTGACTTTTCATTCACATATATGTATTTTTTTTTTTATTCGTACGATCTTAGTCATGTTCGTTTCAATATCTATTTTATTATTTTATATCTTTAGTTTTGGTAAAAATAATTATTAATGGTACGACTTTTGGAAATATTTGGGATGCTTTTTTTATACCCTTTGTTCGTGTCGGTCTTGATATAAAGTTGTTTAATGGGTTGCCTTAAAATAGAATTTACTGAGATTAATTAAGACCTAGATCGATGTGCAAATATTTTGATAAAGATGGAATATTGTACGATTGTAAAGAAACAAGATTTAAAAAATATGAAATGAGATACTTGGATTTTTGAAATTTCAGAATCTGATGCGTTTTTTTAGGTGAATCACAGAATCAGGATTTGTTTCTATTTTAGGGTCATTAGTTATCTGTATCGATATCGTAATATACTTCCACTCTAAACTACAAAAGATTGCGGATAGTGATTTATATTTGTAAGAGATTATTCCTTCAACTTGAATTTAATTAAACGATTGTTAACATGGTATTTATTTATCTTGTTCATGATTTCCTATATTTTTATATTGGATTCTTATACAAACTTTTAAAAATTTTGGATCTTTATATTTTATATTTGATCTTATTTGATTTTACGGATTTTATTTTCATAATTTGAATAGGTTATATTGGGTATTTGGGTTCTTATACAATTTTTTTATTTTTGGATTGTTATATTCCCCTTTTACGAAAAGATAAATGTACATAAATTGTAGTACATGTATATAATATTTTTATATTTTTAAATTTAATTGAGTTTAGTAAAAATTAGTTTTGTTGTTTACGGGGAGTGATCAAATGCTAACTCATCATTTAATTGCTAACTACAACTAATTTAAGGCCATAGGATTCTAGAAAATGTGTGGTCTACATTTTGCCATGTGTAATTTTCGTTTTTATTAATTAAATCGATAAAGATAAAAAAAAACTCCAAATTAGGATTTTGGATAAAAATGTCAATATTGTGTTCCGAAAATATCAACACAATGATTTAAGAATGTTAACCCATTGCTTATATTGACATTCTACATGTATTATATTGACATATTTTATATAGTATGTTGACATTTCTGCTTGTACGAAAAAATAAAAAAAATTCAAATTTTTTTCAAATTTTGACGTCGGAACATATGCATGTAGGATATCGTTGGAATCCTTATGAAATTATCTTTAATTTGATATATGTTATATGAATTTAAAGTTTTGGGATTTCTTTTAAAAGTTAGTTATAACTAAACATGTAGTTAATTGATATTAGTACTCCTATTGATATTTTTTGGAATTAATCCTATGACCTTATTGACGTTTTTCGTTGATCGTATTGGCATTTAGGGATTAATGATCTAAACTCTTGATTTGAATATCTAATGGCTATTATTTAGTTGTAGTTAGCAATTAAGTTATGAGTTAGCAATATAACACTCCCCTGTTGTTTATTGTATTAAATGTAGCAACAAGAAAGAAGTGATTTAGAAATTTTATGTCAACTCATAACATGATTTCAATATTCAAGCTTGATTCGAATTAATTATACAATATAATATTTTGTATAAAAATATTTTTTTCATAAATTTAAAAATATTATAGTTAAAATTTTGATTTTTTTTCAAAATGTTGCAAAATGATTAATATGAAATTTATTTTAAATCAAATAATGTTCAATGTAAAATGTTAAAAAAAAGTTTGTACGTACATTTATGTACATTTATCACTACCCCTTATGATCTAAAAGTAACATTTACAAATTAAGTGTAAAAAGTGAAAACTAAAATCGGTACGATGATGGAACCAAAATTTTGAATTTGAAAATAATAATAATAATAATTATTATTACTATTATAATTATAATTATAATAATAATAAATTAACGGTTGAATTATTTCTTTTTTTTTTGTTAATTATCTATATATTACTTGTAATCATAACAATAAGATTTTTTAGATACTAGCTATTCATTCTTATGTTAATAAATTAACTATTTGCATAAGAAACATAATTTTATAGTCTGCCACAAACTTACTATATTTGCGTAAGAAACATAATTTTATAGTATGCCACAAGTTGCTAGTTTGCTAATTTCTATAATTCGACTACTTGCTAGCCTGCTACGTAATTTTAATCTCAAATTGTAAGGTGTTTCAAAAGTCACAAATTGTTCTGAAACTTAGGAAATCTGGATTGGATATTTGGGCTTCGTAGGACTATATAATCAATAAACATAATAGCACAAGCAAGCCCAGCAATAAAAAATTTTATGACCCACAACTAGTAAGCTCAACTAGGTTGTACGAGGGACATAATTAATGTTGAATTAAATGATATACGATTGACATATATTCTGAATAGATATTTATGGTATATTTATTTTCTTTAAGTCGGTTCATCGCGAGTGAGAGATGGTGAAGTTTGTGATTAAAGCATAAATGTTGTGTTTGTCACTGACATTTTTCACTAGTTTTTCTTTTATTTGTTAATTTATATGTCGAGTCAAAGTGAGACAATCAATCCGGACAAAAGGAGAAATATTCATGTGGAAAAATAGATTTTTTTAGAAAAATATTTATAATAATTTTTCAATTTTAAGTAATTAATGTTTATATGATAAAAGTTAACATTAAATATCTTTAAAAAAAATTACAAATAATTTTGATAATAAGTACTTCTTCCGTCCCAGAACATGAGTATTATTTTGACTAAGAATGAGTTTTAATAAATGTAAAAAACAAGTGAGTCGAAAAAGTTGATAGTATGAGTCTCAATTTATATACTCGTAACAAAATGTGAGTCAAAAATAAGTTAAAAGGAGTAGAATTTAAGAACAGCTTATCATTTACAGCAAAAGTGAAAATAAACTCTTATTATATGAGACAGACTAAAATGACAAAAATGGACTTTATTATAAATCAAAGGGAGTACAAAATTTAACAAAACATATAAAAATTAAAATTAAAAAGTATAGGTAATAATAAAAGGTGGTGTTCGGTTTGTTAGCTAAAATATAATCTACGACTAAGTTGTGAGATTATTTTAGTTGAAGGGTTGACTATAATTAATTATCACATTATCCCATGATTATTGAGTTGTGAAATTCAATTTTATGAACCAAACTCACTACATATTTAATCTTGAGATACACTTTTGTGAACCAAACTGTTCGATGCAGGCTTAAGAATTGAGAAGAATATAGAGTGAGACATTATTTAAGTCCCTTTAAAGTTTAAAGTTTAAACACACAATCAAGCTGCAGGCTGACTCCTCTTATACACAAACCTATTAGCCACGCAAATATAAACACAGAAATTAAGCGCACTCACACACCCCAACACCCAATAAAAATTCTGCAGCTTCGCCCTATTAATATTATCCCCCAACCACCCCTCTCCTCCCGCCGCCGCGCTAACTCTCTGCACCGCCGCTATCACCCCAGTGCTCAGGAAGCTCCCCACCCCGGTCACCGTGATGTACGCCGCGGCCCCCACGCTCCTCATCCCCACCGGCATCTGGTCGTAGAAGAGCTCCTGCAGCCCCACCACCGCAAACACGTCCGCCAGCCCGCACATCACGTACTGCGGCACCACCCACCACGCCGACAACGGGACCGCCGCCCGCGGATTGTCCAGGAGGCCGTGCTGTGCCGCGACGCGCAGCCTCCTGGACTCCACGAGCGCGGCCACCACCATGGTCAGGATGGAGAGGAGCAGGCCGGTCCCGATGCGCTGCAGGATGGTGATCCCCGAGGGGCGGCCCGTGATGGCGCGGGAGATGGGGACCAGGGCCCGCTCGTAGAGGAGGACGGAGAGGAGGATGGTTAGGCCAGTGATGACCTGGAAGGACGCCGGGGGGATTGTGAAGGTTCGAGTGATGGAGCGGTTGAGGGTGGAGGTTTGCTTGGTGAAGTAGGTCCCGAGCTGCGCGATCACAACCCCGAACATTAGGCAGCTCAGCCAGATCGGGATCAGTTGGAAGATCAGCTTCGCTTCTTCAACTTGCTTCACTGAGCTCAGCCGCCACGGGTCCCGCTTCTCACTCGATGCGTCCCTCGCATCGATCACCGCTGCTTTGTCTACAAACCTGCATCCAACACAGACCTGTTAGAAATGACTCACTTTCACCCCTTCAAAATTCTCATAACTAGAGGATTATCTATTTTCAAAATCCATGCACTCATATAATTAAAAAAGAAAAGAAAAATGAATATGGACATTGGTGTTAGTCATAAAGTGGACCTTCAACAACAACCATATCTCAATTTGCCAACATTAAGCCTTAAGGTGAAAAACCTAATCATTCACAAACAGTGATACTATCTTGCTAATTGGTAACACAAAAAAAAATTAAGGAAAATAAAGTAGATTTATGATAACCTGAAGTGACTGGTGGGTGCTAGAGTCCCCGCACCGGAACCACCACCCTCCATGCTGACGCCACCGTAATCGTCATCTTCGACGCACACGCCGCGCGCCTCACCCTCCGGCATCCGCCGCTTCCTCACGGCGGCGACCACCACCTGCGCCACCCTCGTGAACGGGCTCCCCACCGGAGCCTCGCGGCTGTAGCTCCCGCTCCCCGCCAGGAAGACGACGAGCGCGGCCGCCACAGCCGCCGCCAGCATCCCGAACCCTAAGCTCCAGCCCACGTGATCCTCCACGTAGATCACCACCAGCACCGCGGCGGTGGCGCCGGAGACGATCCCCACGTACCACCAGTTGAAGAAGGAGCTCTTCGCCGCCTTCTCCTCCGGTATGCTCTCGTCGAATTGGTCGGCCGCGAAGGTCTGCACGCAGGGCTTGTGACCGCCTTCGCCTACGGTTAGAATGTAGAGCGCAATGAAGAAAACTGTATGGCGCGCTTCGAGTGGAACCGTAGAGACCGCTACCGTCAGCAATATAAGGCCCTGTCGAATTTCATATTTTAATTGAAATTTAATGATAAAATAAGTAGTTAATTAATTCACACAAAAATAATTGTACATATAGTGAGAGAAAATATTGGTAGGATTTCACATGTGAAGAGGCAAATACATTTTGAATATATGTAATTAATTATTCACCACTTGTATGTGGTAATTAATTACTGTTCCATTGGATTCTTCTACGTATAGTACTTGGTAGTATTATGAAAAATCCTATAAATACGTATACAATACAATTAATGATCCAACAAGGCAACAGCTAACGTCTGTTTGGATTTCTATTTTGAAGTGAAAATTGGATTGATGAGAATTGAATGAAATGATGAAAGATTCAAAAAAAAATTGCTGCGGAGAAAAAGAGAAATGAAACGTACACACATTGAATTGGTTGGTGTGTGATAAAAATTGGGGAAAATAAATTAATGTAGAGAGAGAGAGAGGCGTACAATGAGATAGATGATGGAAGAGATGAGAATAGTTTTGAATCGGCCGACGTAGGAGTCGGCGAGGAAGCCGCCGACCACCGGGAAGATGGCGGCGACGCCTTGCCACGTGTTGACGCTCTTGGCGGCGGTGGCGGTGGGCTGGCCGAGCACCTTGGTCAGGTACATGAACAGGTTTCCAGCAACTCCGTAGTAGGCAAATCTCTCCGCCACCTCCACAACTAATTAATTCAAATCAAATCAAATTCAAAATTTAATTTACAAAAAAATAAAATAAAAATAGAATCATATATACAAATTAATTACTATATTAGTAAGAAAAGAGATCGTTACAGATGATGAAAATGGCTGATTTCCAGCCACCTCTGGAAGGTTTGGTGGAAGGGGGATTCGCAGCCATTTTAAGTTTTTGAGGTTTTGTCTTTGCATAAATCTTACTCACATTTACAGATATATATACGCACACATTCAACCCAAATTGATATTTTATTTGATTTATTTTATTTTATTTTGTCGACGTGGTTAACTCTGGTCCTATGCTCTAAGAGTAGGTGCACTATGACTAAATTTATAAGGTGAGTAGCAAATTAGTAATAATAAAATGTAAAAAAATGAAAATACACCCATAATAATATGGAAAAAATAGAAAAACCGGAGGTAGCCCCACCTCACATGAGAAGTGAGGGTCATAAAGCACTTGATGGTAGTGAGATTTGATGAGAAAAACACTAGTATAGTTTTATGAGTGAGAGGTTGTTTGATATTTTGCATATGGTATTTCTCATTGATTTAACACCAATATGGAAGTGTAATAACAATTCCTTGTGGTGGAATATTGTCATGTCTATGTTCTTTGCATCAATATTGTTGACAACCTAGCTAGTTTAGATAACTTTATTTAAATATTTGTTCTACCACTTCTTTCATTCACAACCTCCACATTAGTCAGATTAAAATCTTTGTGTTATGGCAGTAGATTGTGGAAATCTATTTGATGTAGGATAAAATAAGAGCTATATATACATGATTTTTTAAAATCATGTATAATGCATATAAGTGAGGTCAAGTAAAATCAACAAATATTTTATAAGTAGTCCTCTGTATGGTGTATTTTGCAAATAAGTAGTAATATTGATCTCACTTATATATCATGTATAATCATATTAGGAGTCTTATTTTCTTTTCGTTATAGATTTTAAAAAATATTAAAAAGTGAGTGGAAAAATTAATTAATAGAATATTGGTCTCACTTGTATATTAGTAGTTTTAAATATAGAAATATGAGTGGAATAAAATTCGTGGAATGCGATATCCTATTATTATCAATAGTAAAAATAACTGAGACTCCTATCTGCGGACGGACTACGGGAACAGTAGAAAAGAAGAACTAAAAACTACTCCTAAGAAAATGGGAAATGACATTTTTCAAAAAGTTATTTCAGCCTAGATTTTCATGACTGTCCTTCGAATCAATTTACAATTGATTGCGGATTGAAAATACCCTTTATTAATAGTATTAACGGTATTATCTTTTCAAGAAAAATATTGTTTAAATCAAATTAAAAGAATTACAATTAGGTTATATTTACATGACATCATCTATTTATTACGTTAAAATGTTAAAAGTTTGTACTACGTTATCTTTAGCCACATCATAATCTATACAACTTTGATTAAAGAAAGTACAATTAACCATCAAATTACACTTTCATTCATCAGGCATAACTTCGTTTCGAAGAAAATAATTCAGTGATCAATTTTCTTCCTATTAATTTAACCACTCAATCACTTCTTGCTTAAATTTACTAGTATTTATTTTCTTATATGTTTAATTCTATTCATAATTAATTGAATAGGATTTCATCTGCCTCAGTGAACAATTTATACCTGCATAATTTTTCTATGCCCGTTTCTTAACGTGTGTATTGAATTGTAAATCTCGTTTCTATTTTAATGACTTTTCCCTCTCGTTGTTTTGGTATATGCAAATCTCAAACCACATAGTAAAGACAATAAAATCAGTTAAATTATTAACACTTTAAATGTCTTGATTCTCTAACGCAAGTACGCAACAAAGGAGCCGTAAAGTTCACTAATAACACTAAGTGGGACAATACTCGACTATTTTAAGATTGTGTTTGCTTTGAAATACAATGGATAAATTCTACTATTTATTAATTTATACTCCCTCCGCTCTGAATAAGAGTACATAGATAACTCTCCATGAGTTTTAAAAAATATAAAGAAAAATAATATAAAAAATTAGTGAGATATGAATTTTAATTTGATATTTAATTACGCCTAGTTTTGTACATCCTCCGTCCCATAAAAGATGTCACACTTTCTTTTTTAGTTTGTCCCACAAAAAATGTCACATTTTCCTTTTTGAAAAAAGTTCTCTCTCACATGAATATAAAAATTATATTTTCTCTCTCCATTTAACACACAAAACAAAACCTCCTAAAATCTCGTGCCGTCCCACAAGTGTTACATCTTTTGTGGGACGGAGGGAGTAATAAAAATATAAGTATATTTTTTCTATTTATAATAAAAATTGAAAAAGAAATTCTTACTAAAATGCGGACCAAAATAAAAAAAAAAAGGCTAGGATGGATGAAATACCACATTTGTATGTTATAAATTAAAAACCGAGCATATTTTACTCATTTAACTTTTGGGACAACCCATTTTTCCTCCGGAAAGATCAATCCGACCATATCATATAACAGTCGGAATAACCCATTTCATCATTGGTTAAAAAATCTTTGTACCCTCAATTTAGTGGACTACTAATAATAGTAGCTTTTGACAATTTGAATTTATCCTTCAACTAATATTAAGACTAGGATAAATATATATTATTTCCTCTGTCCACGATTAATTAATTGAGCCATTTTGACTTAACACGAGATTTTAAGAAATAAATGAAAATTAATTGAAAAAATTAGTGGAATTTAAGTCTTATTTTTATATTTTAGTTTTATAATAAAAAAGTGAGTATATGATAAATTAGTTAGTTAGTGATATGGTTGGGTCCATTACCAAAAATAAGTAAAAAGTAAGAATGTCAATTAATTTGATGGACGAAAAAAAGAAATTGATATCAGTTAATCGTGGACGAAGAAAGTATTAGTCAAAACAAACAAGATAAAAATATGTGCTCCCCACTTTAAATTTAAATCATGAATTTATATCTCATTTCATTATCTCTGCATTTAAAAGAATAAAAAACAAACATGCTGTAATGGTGTATTGGCATTGATGTACTATGAGAAAGGAATAAGAAGGGTGTATAAATTATTCTATTTGTTTGTTATTACTATCAATTTGATATTCGCCATTAAATATTTCATTTTATTTTTATTAATTTTAAAAGGATAAAAGCTTGTGCATGGATAAGTGATATATTGTGACAATTTAAATTGACACAATATGTATGCTTATCTATTGTGACATATTTGCCATGTAATATTTCGTGTGACACTTTTATATGTATTCTGTGACACTTTTGTACATACTAGATATCCTAAATTCCTGATACGTTTAGTGTCACAATAGGTTGCACTCATGGGATAATGACACAATAGGTTGCAATCATGGGAAACTCATCTCTTGCCTCTTGGTAAATGGACTATAGTATATTTTACTACCTTATTGTACTCATTAAATTATTATAGTAGTATTAAAAGTATGACACCCATTGGATGAGAGGATGTAGAATATATCATTAAGAAGAATTAGAGATATAAAATTATGAATCCATTTTGAAATGATAGATTTACACCATATTATACTTTTCCGGATAAAAATAAACCCACCCTTAAAATATGAATTAGATTCAATCTAACTAGTATGGGTTTTGTTTGCAACACATGATAATGGTGTAATAGATATCTACCTTGTGTTTTGCTTCAAACCAAAGCCTATTTTTACGGAGCAAACCAAAATAGAAAAAGAAAAATATTTTTTTTGGAACAAAGGGAGTATAATCCAATCTCGTGTTTGCTTCAAACCAAAATCCTATGATAGTTCTAACTTGATACAGTTTTGATTAATAACATAATATTGCAGGTGGATAGTGTTATTTTAGCGTAGCTAAAGGTATGTACCCATATCAGTCTTCACAGAGATTAATGATTAGCATCTAAGTACTACAACTTCATCGTCATACACTATCAAAAGACTCAAATCCATGAAGGTTTAAGAATGTTTTATAACTAACTAAACATATATAAGTAAAAAACAAATAAAAATAACAAATAAAATACCACTATTGTTGATGTCTCAGCTAAAATTAAGGTACATAAATAAAAGCGTCCTAAAAAAAAGATAAGATAATTTGTTCTTAACTTAGGACGCTTTCTCTTGCATCCTAAATTATGATTATATTTAAAAAATTTCAAATGCTTGTGACTGCGTCAATATTTGTGCTCTTAAAGATAAGTTTTTTGCAGTGAATCTAAAATTGTCTAGTTCAATTTAACACTAAATGTCTAACAATGAACTAAAAACGAAGTAAAAATGATCTTCGATGTTTTCTTATAATGACATATTCCGTATTTGGTTTTTATTGTGTGTGTTGCATTTAAATTTTGTTTTTACCCTTAATATATACATTTCAATCAAATGTAACACACTATTTTATATTGCATAACACACGAGCATGTTGCTAGCAAGTGTTTGTTCCACCATATGGATATCTTTATCATCCATCAAACTTTTGTTTTCAATCACAAATCCGTAAACTATTCGGTAAATTCCTGATCCTAGTTCGGCGATCCATATTTGATGGAACACAAAAGTTGTAAAAAAAGTAAACAATTTACATCATAGACACGTAGACAATCATGGAACAAAATCTAATTGCGAGATATGTTTTGATTAAGACGGTAATTGATATTGTCAATTCGTCAAACTTACATTCAACATGTTTAGTCGGCATAAGTATTATATATATTTTTATAATAATTACTTATTAGTGTTAGATACTGCAATTATATTTGGTGGCAATTCACTTTTGACGCGATGATTATATATTTACCGATTTACCAGTTTTACTTAGTAAAATCCACTGACCGACGTGCATGAGAATAGGTGAGGCTCATCAAGATTTGAGTCTTTTTTTTTTTTTATAATTTTGATGTTGATCAAAATTTTATGGAGTACTGTTACTCCCTCCGTCACCTAAAATGACACGTTTCTTTTCTACATGTATTTTGGAGAATAATATATTGGAGAGTCTCTTCTATATTATTCACTCTTATTTACTTTATCTTCACTTTAATTATTTATTATCATTGTTCCAATACAAGGTGAAAAACTGTCATCTTAGTTGAGACAGATGGAGTAGTATTTCATAAAAAAAACTTCATCATTTTTTATTTATTTATTTTATATTATTCACTTGTTCTCTTTATATTTCTTGTTTTTATTAATCGTGGATTAAAATTTATAATATTTAGAAATGAGATTTTTTTTTTGAAAGAATTAAAGTAAAATTTTCTCTTATTGTGAATAAACCAATCCTTATACTAGACCAGTTACATGGTCGAAATTTTACAAGATGAATTTTATTACTCTCTCCGTCCCGCTTAAGATGACACGTTTTCCTTTTTAGTTTGTCCCAACTAAAATGACACATTTCCTTTTTTGGTAACTTTCTCTCTCCAATTAATACACTCAACCACTTTTTCTCACTCCTATTAAAATATCCATTTATCTTCATCTTTCTACTTTAATACCTACACTCACCTTCTCTCTCTCCAATTAAACACTTTAACCAATAACTCCTAAAATCCCGTGCCGGCTAAGCAATGTGTCATCTTAGCCGGGACGGAGGGAGTAATTCATAGTGTTTTTGAGAGTTATTGTACGAGAAATCAATAAATTTATAGCAATTTTCTGCAAATTCATTTTTATCCAAATTGATACATATAATCTTTAAACGTCGTTGTTCCACTGAATTTACCAAATTAAAGTTTTTCATTAGGATTTTATTTGCAGTGCTCTAACTATCTTATGAAATGAAGTGAAGGCGTTTAAAGGTTCACGTCATTCTCGCTAATATGTAAGTAATTTGGTTAAAATTTAAATTTGTATTAATAATTAAGTACTACTGTAATTATATGTATTGTTTACTTCTGTTAAAGTTTACAGGAAATTAACATCAATATGTACATTCAAAATTTATCTAATTAGAATCTTAGAGCATGTGATTAATTCTATGGAGTTTTATATATCTTCCAGTTAAGTCAACAAGTTTAATTATTAACACTAAACGATCCTGCACTAATTACTAGTAATTAAGTAGTCCTCCATTATATCAAATTTTAATTATGCCGTTGTTCAACGTTCAATTATTGTACTCGTAAATTACTTATGTCGATAATAATATTCTTTAAATTAATAGTTTCCTCTATCCCATTTAAGATGACTTATTTTTTTTTCACACTTATATTAATGTGAGAGAGAACTTTTTCCAAAAAGAGAATGTGACATCTTTTGTGGACAAACTAAAATGGAAAGTGTGACGTCTTTTGTAGGACGGAGGGAGTAATAAATAGTTGAAGTGAAGAGAAATTAAATTAAGAGAGAATAATGTAGAAGAGTCTCTCTTCTATATTATTCTCTCGCTTACTTTACTTTCTCTTCATTTTAATTTTTTATTATTATTTTTCCAAAATACGTGCGAAAAAGAATGAGTCATCTTAAATGATTAGTGAATAACTATTTGATGTTCACATCAATAATTTTAAAAATATTATATCGTGTTGATATATTTTTGAAAAACAAAATATTACTAATACTCCCTCCGTCCCGCTTTAGGAGTCCCGGTTGATCAATTTTGAGCGTCTCGTTTTAGGAGTCCCGATTGAGATAAATTAATTAAAAAATGTCTACAAAGTGTTAAAAGTGGATCCCAACATCTACTACAACTAATAAAAAAGTGTTAAAAGTGGGTCCCAACATCCACTACAACATTTATTTATTGGACACTCAATTAAAAGTGGGTCCCAACATCTACTACAATATTTATTTATTACACACTCAAACATTTTTTTCTTAAAACATGTGCCCAACTCAATCGGAACTCCTAAAGTGGGATGAATCGAGTATTTTTTAAGTGATATTGATGTTAAAGAGAACTGATATATTTTGCATTCTAAACTAATAGCCCAATTAGTCAATTACATTGAAAGTGTAAAGTTAAGATAAAATTGTTACTAAAACAATTTAGAACTAATATTGATGTAAAATTACGTTGATATGTTTTGCTTTGTTAATTGATTACTATATATGTTCCACCGTATTGAACAATGTCTATTTTATTTTTCAGAAATAAAAATGTACCATCATTTTGTCACAAGTTAAAATACTCCCACCGTTCGCTCGCGAATATGAGTTTCGTTTTTCCATTTTAGTCAGTTCACAAGTCCGGGTTTATTTTTACCATAAATAATACTCCATAGGCCCCACATTCCAGTAATTCACACCATTCGCATTTCATTTAAAATTAATATATACAAATGAGATTCATATACTATTAACTTTACTTTTCTTACATTTTTTAAAACTCATGCTGAAAATAAATGAGACTCCTATTTACTGACAGAAGAGTACCATTTATCAAATAAAAGTAAAGAAAAATTGAAAATGATCTAACAAGGCATGGCGTAAACAAGGTCCACTAAATCTTGATATTCAAGAAATGAGATTTTTTCTTATTAATATTTTAGATGTGGTTCTTATTTGATCACACCACTCTCGATATATATAGTAATAGTATAGAAAGTCAATAGTTTGGGTAGCCTCCAAGAAGCGTATATGATGTGTGATATTATAGGCACGCTACAAAACGATAAGTTGGTTAGGGAGAAGTACCTGATTAATGCCCTTCTAGTCTTTCACTCAACTTATTTTGTACCTGATTAATGCTCTTCTACTCTTTCACTCAACTTATTTTGTAGAGCTTGCTTGTGTTTCTGATTCTGTTCTACTCCAATTGTCCAATTGTTTGGACTAGCTAGTGGATTCCCAGTTTGGTTGACTCAATCTTATAATACATCTCCCTTTTCCAAAAAAAAAATCAAAATGTAAAATTTAAATATGTATAGATTCAATGAATATGTCCCCCAAATTCATGAATATGTATTGCACCATCATAACTGTGAGCCCATGAAATAGTAATAGGAATGAGAAGCGATCACATCAACTTATACCATATGTTTAGTTATCGAATATAAGCATTTCAAATAGTTGAACAATTTCTTTAAGTTTCAAACAAGGGATAGTGTATTAAGAGTTGACGACACTTTCATTCGACTAAGTAACCAAAGCTGAAAGGACAAAAACACACATAATCATTATTTTCCTTTATTGCAACGTATTTGTCGCGCCATATATGTTACTAGGAAATACTATTTCTTGAAAAATGTAATAATGTCTCATAAAATTGCTAATGACTAAAATTTTAAATTTCCTGCTCATCTTCTCCGGTTCTCCCCCGCCTTCCATCACTGCCACCTCCTCCCGTTCATTTTGTATATGTATTTTCATGTTGAAGTGAAGAATGTAGATTCTAGTGTATGGAATATTGAGGAAGATTGCTATCTAAGAATTGCCTATAAGATTGAAAGTTTGATGGTTTGATTCTTTTTTCAATCAATAACAATATTTTCACATCCCTTTCAACTCTTATGACCTACAAAAACTAGATGAATGACTTTCGCACCATGCCACCATGACTACAAATTTCTAGAATTATGGAATTTTTTTTATTATACTCTATTTGTAGTAGTAGTAGTAGTAATAATTAGACTATCCAAATACATTGCCTAATATATAGGCCACCACACATATCATGGCCTTAAATCGCATAATTTCGAATTAACTTTGTAGACTAATTTCAAAATTAGTAAATATACTTAATTATATACAAAAATATATAAAAACAAGAGAAAAATCCGATTGACCCTTACGAGCCACAAACCGATGAATGTGAGGATGATAATAAGCTTTTCAGTAGGCACTAAAACAATCACCCACATAACATTTTTCTGGAACAATCTGTATTTATAAAGTTGATGTGAATGAATACATTGTGTAAATATTATATTTGTATGAAATGCAGGCATAGTACACTACTAAAAGGTATGGATTCCAAGAATTGTGTCTACATCTAAGGAATCTGATGATTCATTGGGTCCATTCATCTTTATCTCTAACAGTAATGTCTGCCAATCTGCAGGTAACATATTACCACCTCAGTCATCAATTCTGGTTTTTGCCTCCATTTTTTCAGCACCAAATTGATACATTTCCCTATATTTATTAAATATGCAATTTATGAACTAGCTAGTTATAAATTTAAAAAGTTGAAAGATAACCTACATTTAACATTTATTTATCTTCAAATGTGGTCAGACTATATATCACTGCATCGAACTCTACCAATGACTTTAAAAGCAACTTTTGTGGTTTCGGAAGGAACTCACGTTTATTTTTTATTGATTTCGTTTGTTAGAAATGAAAATAAAATAAGAGGAAATATGCAATTCTCCTTATTTAGAGGGGACTTCATTTCGGTAGCTAGAAACCAAGCAAAGCAATTAACACAATTACAGACCTTTCTTCTGCATCGCAGATGACAATTATACCACTCAAGATGGTATCAGAGCACAACGAGACTCAAAAAATCAACTTCACTCTCTCTAAATCTTTTCTTGGCCTCTTAGCTAAAAGTTTGCAAAATTAAAGTCACAACCAGAAAAACCATGCCAGAAACCGATGAAACGATGCCTCGAAATACATTGTCTAAATTAGAGGAGTTTGAAAACTTGATGCGCAATAGTTTTGCGCTAACACAACCATATTCAAAACCAGTAACACAAACACCGCAACCCAATCCAGAGGCAAAAAAGTTAGTAACAAAAAAAACCATTGGTTCTCGACTTCAAGTTGAATGAAGAAAACTAGCCTATGTCGGAAGTGCTCGTGAAGATGGCAATTAGTGGTTGGTAGGTGGATGATCTCTCACATCACTAGAGTCTAGAGACTCCATCCCCTGCCAAAAACGAACCTGTCTTCTCACACTGGAAACAAGCAAACCACTATGTGTTCACATGGCTTGTCCAGAATCTTGAACAAAACTAATCAACTGAGTATCCTAACATCCAACAAATACAAGTGACAACGACAAGTGTTCAATCACTACTTGAAGGAGCGCACCTTGAAACAAAAGGACGACACATTATATGATGTATGGAATGCACTTGCAAGATCTATGTGTGTCTATAGGTAAAAAAGAATCACACCGATTGGAATACCCAAAACGTAACAAGATTAATTAACAAGACTATCCAAAGACGGAGACTTCAGACAATAAAAGATCACAATCGAGCTATATTTTCAATCTATATGGCTCAGCAACCAGTTGGAAGTCAAGTATGCAATCAGTAATGGCTCTATCATTCGGATAAGACAAGACAAAGTAAACATTAAATGTGAATCAATAGCGTTATGTAGTAAAACATCAAGTGTTTCACGAAAGGAGTAAACATATTGATATGCAGATTCACTATATTAACTATGAGATAGAGAAAAAGACAGTGAAGGTTATCAAAGTCAGTAGTGTCAAAGGAAATGCAGCTGGCATGTTACGAAAACAATATTCCTACCAGTTTCCAAAGTTCATGCATTGCTTCAAGTTGGTGTTTTGGTTGATTCGTTGTGGTGGTGTTTTATTTTGAAGAATCTAACCAGTTTTGAAGTCCCATGTGGAGATTTTGTTGGGATTATTGGTGGCCATGCAAATTCTCACATAAAAGCAAAGAGGAGAAGTGTAGGGGTTGAGGTTGTTAAGTCTATTAGAGCCTTTGCTTGAAGTAGTGTTGATGATTCTCATGCAGTATTCATGCATATACTCCATCCGTCCACCAGAAATACTACTCCCTCAATCCCCATGTTAAAAGTCATATTTTTTTGGAATGTTCCAATTAAATTGAGTCAATTTATTTTTTTTTTGGCAAAAAACGAAATATTTAATCACTCTTATTTTATTATCTCTCATACTCTATTCTCTTTTTATTTCTCCTACTCATATCTCCATATTTTATTTTATATCCATTTAATCCATTTAACACAATTTATTAATCTTTCCCAAAAGAAATGTCTTAAACTAGTTGGGACTGATAGAGTACCATCTTTTCATTTTCGT